>NC_136408.1:69277788-69580288 GCF_051521515.1 Lactuca serriola | reverse complement strand
TCCTCAGCAGAGCTCGATAAAGAACTTCCACTGTAGAGGATTTAGGGTTACATGAACGATAAAGAAAATAATACTCTGATCTATCGTAATAATCGTTTTTCTATCTTCTGATCGCTCTCCCTTTCGTTAGCCTAATATGCATGCAAGCATATATATTTATATTAAACCCTATCAAGCTCTCGGTTGGACAAGCCCAAACCGGAGTTACAAAACTGGACTAATAAGCGAGCCCAATAGACGCAATACATAACAAAACACTACCCAATAATCTCCCCCTTTGCGTCAAATTGGAGCGAGATCACTTCTTCTTCTTGCTTGGGCCAGCAGCGGGAACCTTCTTCTTGACAGTATCGAACAGACGTGAGATAAGCGCAAGGATCGTCTGTCTGAACCGAATGTACCAGTGTATCATGTCGTCGAAGTACTTGATATCATCCGCTGTGTTTTGTTTGCATCTGTGGATGATCCCCAACACATGCTCTAGGCAAGCAGTGGTGTACAGATGTTTATCAGCTAAGGCAAAAAGACATTTCTGTCCTTCATTCCTAGTGAACATGACTGAGTTTCGCCTCGAGTCAATTTTGCCCATCTGCATTTGGTTCAGATCACTGGTCGAGCCAATAGGAGATATGGTTGGTTTCTTCTTGAAGACGTTTGCTATCTCCTGATCCATCAGTGCAACTTCCATGATGTAGCACACCAGCATCCTCTTGAGATGGTCAATGATCGGACCATATTCAGCTTCATTGGTCAGAAGGATGTTGTGCAGGATGATCCAATCATGGGGATTGAGGTTCGGAAGATCTGCTAAAGAAATGGCATGTTCGGTTTTGGCAACTCCCCTAAGCACCTTGAACCGAACGTTGATGAACTTCCCTTCAGTGTATGCTTTCAAGACCCGAACATTGATAATCTTCTGAGCGCTCCAGGTTTGATATTGGGGTTGAGCAGCCTTCAGATAGAATTCAATCAAGTCCCGATCAACCTGGTGATGAGGATGAGGGAACTCTGCAACGTTGGCGAAGGCGTGAAAGATGAACGCCTTTCGGGTCAGTGGCATGTCAAACTGAGAGTCGACAGTATTGGAACAGTCAAAAGAAATAACTGGTTCCAGCCACAAGATGCTCGGAGTGTCGATTGCTTCCTTTATCATCCTCTCGAGAGTCCAAGTAGGAAAAAGAGTTTTCCTACTCTCGAGAAGGTCGTGGGCTTCCTTCTGTTTTCTTTCAGCTTCTTCAGCTTCTCTTGCCACACGAGCACTATCATCAGCCTCATTGCGTCGAATTTTGTGTTTCAACAAGTCGGCAATGGTTTCTTCGTCATCTTCCTCTTCTTCCTCAGCAATCTTCTTGCCTTTATCTTTCACACCCGAACTGGAGGCTTGGCCTACAGGAGAAGGTTCGGTTGTGTGAGTTGCCTTTGTGGAATGAGGTGGTTGAGATACAGACTCCTTTTCTCCCCCTTGTTTCGGAATGGACACGAAATCGGGTAGCCCTTCAATTTTGCTTAATAGGTCTAGGGCAGGAGCGAGCTTCTCTGCAAGGGTACGCCTCACAGAATGGTTAAGGATTGGATCATGTGCTTCGAGGATGTTGGAGATGGCTGAGTGGACATCCAAAACACATGTCTTAATGACCTCCCATTCGGACCGAAGAGTGTCAATCTGCTGTTGAGAATGGGAGAGTTGAGCACTCTTGACTTTCAGGGCAGTTGTCTTCTTTGCTAAAACATCCATCAACGAGTTCTCAGCAGCCAAATCTTCTTGGAGCTTTGAGAGACGCTCGTCAATAGTAGCATGGAAGGCTGAGTTGTCGTCTGTGAGCGATTGACGAAGTGAAGTAAAGGACTTCAACTCAGTAGAGACCGACATGGCCAACTGTTGAAGAATTGGGTCCAACGTCGTCTTGGTAGCATTAGCATTCTCCTGTAAAGACTTTAACAGGGCAGAGGCATCAGAAAATAGTTTATCGACTTTTTCAGTCGCAGCCTGACAGGCTTTCGTTGAGGCATCGATGGCGGAGGTTGCAGAAGCGATAGAATCTTGCTGAGCCCTTGAGAAAGCATCAACAATCTTCTGAATAGCAGCTTCAGAGAGTGATGATTGAGACGTGGAAGAAGAGGCAATGAGCAAGTCGACCTTGTCATGGAGCTCCTTAAGATGTTTCTTTGTGACCGGAGCGTCATCATCATCATCGCTCTGAACTTGAAACGGACTGTAGTAGACCGAATCAAATGTCATGTTTTCCCCGCCAAGGAAAGTGTCGTCTCCGTCAGAGGCGTGACCGGGAGATGGTGGTGGTGGTGAGGCTGGTGGTACAGTGGTATGGGTTGGTTCGGGTTGGGTAGTTTCGGGTGTAGGTGTAGGGGTAGGTTCAGGTGCTTTTTGGGTTTCGGTTGTGTTTATGGTTTCGGGTGTTGGTGGAGGTTCGTTTGCATCAATATGAACCCCTGTATCAGATACGTTGGCTCTAATATTTGCAGTGGATGTTGTGGTTGCTTCGGTGAATATCGGTGGTGGCATTGGGATTGAAGTGTTTGGAATGTGGGTAAAGGGGTTTATGGTGGGAATGGAAGTAGGAATAGTTTTAGGAGGAGAGGGAATTGGAGAAGGAGGGATTTGAATTTCAGGGGTAGGAGATCTGGGTGGGGTGTTTCCTCTTGGAGAGTCGACAGAATCCGAACTCTCACCCTCTGACTCACTGGATGAAGAAGCGATAACCAACTTTCTCCTGGGTTGAGTTTTTCGCCTCTTTTGCTGCGGAGACTGAGCAGCTTTTGTCGGTTTCCTCTTCTTAGGAGAAGGGCCTTTAGCCCCTTTCACCACCTGTTTCCCTTTGTCAGCCTTCTTGCCTCTTGGAGCAGGCTTGTCGGCTTCGTGAATCGACTTCAACATCTCCGGTGTGAGATCCCTCGGACTAGAACGCTTGAATTCTTTGTAGGTGCTGATAATCCGGCTGTCAGCTGGAACGTCAGCATACATAGATTCCGGAATGGAACCATTGAAGGGAAATTTGGAAGCATCTGAGATGATGATCTTCGTGGTATGAAAGGTACCAATCGAAGACATCGGTGCACCGGCGACAATGGTGACGTTGTACTTGTCCATTACCCACTTTGTAATCAAGGTCCAAAACCTGGCATAAGACACCTCTGAATGTCGTGAAGAAGAGGAGAGACTCTGGATGAGTTGTTGCCAAAGAACAAACCCATAATCGACATTGATGCCATTGTAGACACCATACAAGATGGACAGAAACAGTCGACTGGAACCATCAGAGCCAGAACTCCTTTCAGAAAGGCCTTTGAATAACACCGTGAACAACCCGTTCCACTGTGGCGGCAAGCACGACTTCTTGAATTTGGCGACGGAAGTAAGCACCTCCGTATAACCCATGTTGTAGAACATATTGAACAGGTGCCCCATTGGAATTGTCTCTCGATTAACCCTCGTAGGGTCAGCTTCAAACCCTAACAGGGAGAAAAATCGTTGCTTGGAGATGGAAGCTTTGTGATGAGAAACGTCAAAGAAGATCATGTCAACCACTTTGTCGTAATGAGCAGTTGCATAGATTTTCGACAGGAACTCCATTGGAACTGATTCCGCCCTTGAAAGTGCAGGAGCAATCGGCGAAAACTTCAAACACTCGATAATGGGGAACATGTAGGAATCATAAACATGAGGGGTTAGGTCGATGATGAGGCATTGTTGTGGGCGAATAGGCAGTATGTGGGAAGTGGCGTGAACAGAAGAAGAATCAGCCATTGTTTGAAGTAATTGGAGAAGATGATGAACAGTGAATATTCAGGGATTTCTTGCGCTCTGGGAATTTTGATTGCAGTAAAGAGGTAAATGGTAGAGGATGTTGCCTTTTATACTGGGGTTTAAGGAGAGAGAAAGATCTTCCCAAATCTTCGATTGAGAATGGAAGGGTTTTTCGGAGTTGACTGATGCGTGACAGTTGGTGTAGCCGATGATCACGCATGAGAGAGAATGTTAGAACCCTAAGAACACGCCTCCCATCAAGCGCCGTTTAGATATGAAGCGTTTCAGATTCACACGCGCCTCTTCTGCGCCATTTTGAGATGAACCGTTTCAAATTCACACACGCGTCTGCAACGTCATTTGGAGATCAGATGTTTCTAATTCGCACGCTTTCTCTTTTACGCCGTTTGAAATCAAATCGATTGGACTCCCGCCTGAGTCAGCAACTCTTCATCTTATCCCTTTAAGGTGTAACGGTATCTTTTGAACAATGTTCCCACGTGGATTAAAATTGACCACAGCTGATAATTAACCACCATTCCAATAAAAAAGCCTGTAATTATTAGAACCAGAGTGTTGGAAAATCAAAGATTTTCGTGCTAAGGGTGTAAAAGAAAAGAAATAAAGAAATCCTTTTTAGGAAAATTGTGATGTCAATAAAGACATGAAACAAATGATCCCGGGCACGAATCTCTTCCTTCAAGGTCAAGAGAGACCCTAAAGTGTTAGTGTGGTTTCCCGTTGAATAATGATCAAACACTTATTAAGAAGTGTTGAAAGGCTTCTTTTAATTAAGCTCTTTAGGGTGGCTTTTGCTTTGATTCAACAGTCCTAATCTTGAAATAAGATAGAAAGGGAACAAAGTACTTGTGAGACCGGTGTAGTCTGTTGAACAATTAGGTTGGTAATAATTTTAAATTAGCTGGGAAAAATAAAATCTCAACAAAAATTAAAAACTGGATCCCAAGGGAAGAAATGTTATGGTTTTTAACAATTTCATAGGAATCACACAAAAGAAAATTTTGAGATTTCATGAAGATACATCCGTCAATTCATTAGTGAAAACTAGAGCAAATTAAATTGTTCACCGTCAATTCGTATTAGGTTTTGAATTTTAGGTTTCACTTAGATCGTAGTGGCACGAAACTAAGATCATAAACACAGAAATTGTGTAACCATAAACCTCAGTGGTAATTTCTGAGAGTCTCAAGGGTTACTTTTGTGAAACGAAAGTGATGGAGAAACGCAACTTAGATGGTGTAAGAGAACAAAGTACCTATGCATTGAAAGATAGGACTAAGCAGAATACTCTTATCTCTTGTGAGAAGAGAGTTAGGTAGCTCATGATTAGAATAAATAAGAAAGCCTAATTGGGAAGACAAGGTTTGTTTATACCAAGTCAGTAAGACTTATTATTCAGAATCAAATGAGGCTTTGGACACATACAGCAGCATGCTTCTAGGGACACTTCACTAATTCAACAATTTCCCCATAAACAAACATACAAATAAAATTAAAGTCAAAAAGTAAATAAAGACCAAAATATTTTTGGAATTTTTGATATATATATATATATATATATATATATATATATATATATATATATATATATATATATATATATATATATATATATATATATATAAAAGAATAATAAAAAAATAAGACTGAGAAAGAAAATAAAAAGATAAAAAAAACTTTGGAACCGAACCCGAGCGTTCGGTTGAGAAAAATTTTGAAAAACCGAACCCGAGCGTTCGGTTGGTTTCGGTTTTGAAAAATTTTGGAAAACCGAACCCGAGCGTTCGGTTGGTTTCGGTTTTGAAAATTTTTTTAAAACCGAACCCGAGCGTTCGGTTGGTTTCGGTTTTGAAAAATTTTGGAAAACCGAACCCGAACGTTCGGTCTATTTCGGTTAGCGAAGAATTTAGATTTTCAAAAAGGAAATACTTTTGACCATAGGATAAATAATATTGGAACAATTGTACATGAAATTTACAACCAAGAAAACTACCTTTAATTGATGAGAGAAAGGCAGATTATCCAACCGAACCCGAACGTTCGGTCTATTTCGCTTCTTACGTTTGAGTTTGAGAGGTAGTTTGTGGTACTGACTCTGATTCCATTATACCTAGCCCTTGTAGAATTTTGTTGAACGACGCTTCAGGAAGAGCTTTGGTGAAGACATCAGCCAGTTGATCAGTGGTTCTAACAAAGTGAACTTCAACGTTTCCATCTTCCACATGATCTTTAATGAAGTAATACCTCAGTGCTATATGCTTAGTCTTCGAGTGTTGCACTGGGTTATGACAGATCCTAATTGCACTTTCTGAGTTACAATATAGTGGGATCTTTTTCATATTGAGTCCATAATCCCGGAGTTGACTCTGGATCCAAATCACTTGAGAAGTATAGGAGGCAGCTGCAATGTATTCCCCCTCAGCTGTGGATAAAGACACACAGGTTTGTTTCTTTGATTGCCAACTAACTAACTTTCCGTCTAAAAATTGGCAGCCTCCCGTGGTGCTTTTCCTGTCTAGTCCACAACCTCCAAGGTCTGCATCTGAGTAGGCCTGAACGAAGAAGCCCGAGTTAGATGGATACCATAGACCTAAAGATGTAGTTCGCTTGAGATAACGAAGAATGTTCTTGACTGTAAGCATATGAGGTACACGTGGATTCGCCTGAAATCTAGCACAATAACAAACAGAGAACATGATATCAGGCCTGCTAGCAGTAAGATACATCAGTGAACCGATCATCTGGTGATATAGCGTAATATCTACTGCTGGCTTATCCAAGGATGGAGTGAGCTTGGTGCCGAACGCCATGGGAATTTTGACTTTTGAATCTCCCATCATGCCAAATTTTGCAAGGAGAGTCTTCGTGTAAGCCTCCTGATTAATAAAGATGCCTTCGGGTCCCTGTCTAATATTTAAACCAAGGAAAAAGTTAATTGGACCCATTGAGCTCATTTCAAATTTAGTCTCCATCAGCTTTCTGAATTCAGCCGTTAAGCTGGGATTCGTAGAGCCAAAGATGATATCATCGACGTAAATTTGAACAATCATAAGGTGGTTACCTTCCTTTTTACGAAAGAAGGTTGGGTCAACCGAACCTTGTTTGAATTTGGACATCTTTAAAAACTTTGTCAGCGTTTCATACCAGGCTCTCGGAGCTTGTTTCAGTCCATACACGGCTTTGTCCAAAATATAACAATGATTAGGATACCTTTCATTTACAAATCCAGGAGGTTGCTCCACGTATACTGTTTCTTCAAGTTCTCCATTGAGAAATGCACACTTGACGTCCATTTGGTAGACTTCAAAGTTTTTGTGTGCAGCATAGGCGAGAAATATTCTAACGGATTCCAGCCTAGCTACAGGAGCGAAAGTCTCTTCATAGTCAATTCCTTCCTCCTGACAGTATCCTTTCACTACCAGACGTGCTTTATTTCGTATCACGTTCCCTTCCTTGTCCATTTTGTTCCTGAAGACCCATTTGAGACCAACAACTGAGGCATCTGGAGGAGTTGGAATGAGTCGCCAAACTTTGTTCCTTTCGAATTCATTCAGTTCGTCTTGCATAGCTTGAACCCAATCGGAGTGATCAAGAGCAGTGTTAACTGTCTTTGGTTCAACTTTTGAGACGATGGAGTTAAACATACATAATTCTACTTTTGAAAACAAGGAAGTCTGTTTTGCCTTGAGTTGTGATCGGGTCAGAACCTTTTCAGACACATTACCAACAACCTGGGAGATAGGATGATCTCTGGTCCATTTGATGAGAAGAGGGTAGTTTGGATCAAAGGTTGGATCCAATTCAGCGTTTACCATCTCTTCTAGTTCGGATTGACTTTCATAGTCGTAAGACATATCTACATTCTCCCCCTCGACAAATAAGCTTTCTGGTGTGTCTTGAGTTTCTTGAGCTACAGAGGTTTCTTGTGGTGCTGAGCCTTTGGGCATTGATGCACCTTCGGGTGGTGAGGCACTTTCGGTTGGTGAAGTGCGTTCGGGAGCAGTTTGAGAGCTGTTCTCCCCCTCAGCATGTGAGCTCGTCTGTGATGACGAAGATATGCCCTCCCCCTCAACTGAAGTATCGTGCTGTGGAGGGTCGTCAGAACCTGATCCTCCTTCATTCATTCTCTTTGCAGCATCTTCGACAAGTTGCTTCAAATGATCTACCCTGTTATCTGTTATGCTGGCTTCTGAGAGAGTGGCCTTCTCTGGTTCATCAAATAACTCAACGAACTTCTCAAATAGGTTTGCGATTGAGACGGTGACTTGGCCAGTTTGAGGAAAGATTTCTCCAGTTGTGTCTTCGTTGGCCTTTAGCTTTTTGACATAGCTATCGTCAAAAGTCACGTAATAAGTTTCTTCTATTTTCCTCGAACGCTTGTTTAATACCCTGTACGCTTTAGAAGTGAGAGAATAGCCCAGAAATATCCCTTCGTCGGCTTTGACATCAAACTTGTTGCGGTGTTCTTTAGAATTGAAGATGAAACACCGTGAACCGAACACATGGAAAAACTTGACATTTGGCTTCCTGTTGTTGATAATCTCATAAGGAGTGAGAGTGAAGCGCTTATTGAGAGATGACTTGTTCTGTGTAAAACAAGCAGCAGAAATAGCATCAGCCCAAAAGTATAAAGGTAAGGAAGCGAAACTTAGCACGGTTCGGGCCGCCTCGCACAACGAACGGTTTCGTCTTTCGACAATTCCGTTTTGTTGAGGTGTGTAGGGAGCTGAGAAGTTGTGACTAATTCCTTTTTTTGCCAGGAATTCTTCGAATTCTTTATTTTTGAACTCCAGTCCATTGTCGCTCCTGATGTTGCGAACGACTTTGTTCAGCTGTACTTCAACCTGCTTGATGAACACCTTTAGCTTGTAAGTCGCTTCAGATTTAAGCTTCAGAAAGAACACCCATGTAAAGCGCGAAAAGTCATCAACAATAACAAGAATGTACTTGCTACCACCGATACTTTCGATAGATGATGGACCACACAAATCAATATGAAGTAACTCTAGTGGTTCAACAACTTTAGTGTTTATAATAGATGGATGACTTTGACGACTCTGCTTCCCCATTTCACATGCAGCACATAAATGTTCTCGATCGAATTTGAGCAGTGGAAGACCTCGAACATGACCTCCTGTGATAAGTTTGTTGATATCTTTGAAGTTGAGATGAGAGAGCCTTCGGTGCCACAACCAGCTTTCGTCAGATTGTGCTTTGGATAACAAGCAGATAGCTGGATTGCCTTTGATGGGTTTGAGGTTCAGGGGAAACATTTCACCTTTGCACTCTGATTTGAGAATAACTCTTTTCGTTTTCTTCTCAATTATCTCCGAACCCTCATCATCGAATGAAACCTTGAGACCGGTACCTCCAACAAGCTGAGATACACTGATGAGGTTGTGTTGTAGTCCTTCTACGTATGCTACCTTCCTTATCGTGAAATCACCGTTTGTAATCATTCCATAGCCTTTTATGGTGCCGAAGGAGTTGTTCCCGAACTTGACATTTCCACCGTTTGAAAGAGACCTGTATTCCCTTAGTTCCTCCTTCCTTCCTGTCATGTGACGCGAGCAGCCACTGTCAATGTACCATTCTTCTTCAAACTGCTCGTCACTGATAACCTGCAAAAATTAAGCAGATTTAGGAACCTAAAGTTTCTTGGGTCCTCGTGAGCCTTTCACAGGAACAGGAATAGTAAGAGAGATGTCAACAAGATATGTTCTTTTTATTAGTGTTGTTTCATCTTTCTTTTTGATGGTGAAAACCTTAATTTTATTAGGATTTGTTACTTTCGGTTTGGTTTCTGGTTCAGGCATTGGGACATTGGAATGCTTTTGATTAGTTTTGACTGAGGAAACCTTCAATTTTCCTTTCAAATCTGTTGAAGATTTTGGATTTTGAGCATTAAGAGAATTGGATCTAGAATGAGGTTGAGAGGAATTAGAAGAATTAAAAGAAGAACGAGAGAAGTTAGACTGCGATGATTTCTTGACTTGAGATTCTAAGTGACCCTTTTGTTTTTGATCATTAGTGGGACCGAACCTCTGCTTTCGGTTGACGTTGTCCTCTGAACCGAACCTTTGCTTTCGGTTGTTTTGACATTCTTGTGACCTTACAGTGTTATTCTCTGACTTCAAGTTTCTATCACGATACAAGAAATATGCATTTTGGGATTGCCAAAACTGTTTTCTTTCAGAGAGATTCTTCTTGTATCTCTTATTCCTTTGCTGTTTCTGATTTCTCACTTGCTTTGGCTGACGATGGATATTCGCTTTTGGTTTTTGCTTTCCTTCAGCTGGTTCACTCTGAACTGATGATGTTTCGCTTGAAGTAGTAACTTCTTTTGCAGTAACTCCTTTTTCTTCAGGAACATCCTTTGTACCACTGGTACTTGGCACATCGAAACTATCAGGCTTATTCAAAGGTTCTGGTACATATCTGCCTTTACTTTTCCATGAAGTTCTTTCTGACAGACCTACTGTTTCGTCAGCGTTGTCGATGGGAGCTGACCAGAAGAACTCGTCGCAGCCGTCAGCATTGTCTTCGTTTACAATGGCTGTGAGTTCAGCAGTCTGATGTTCGGTAATGCATGTGACCTTATACACCTGATTTGGAGTGGTTCTAACTTTTTGATATACTACTGCCTTTTCTGCAAGGATCGGGGACTTTTGTTGGGACAATCGAGCAAACTCTACTGAATTTTCTGAAATGAGATTCTTGTGGTTTTCGGGTTCGCTCTTGACAAATTCTGAACAATCAACTGTGTCCTCTACAGAAATTTCACTCATATTGTCGTCCTCATTAAGCTCAGATGCATTTTCAACATCAATTTTATTTTCTGAGCTCAAGTTGGCATTCAATGAGTCAAATTTTTGTATGGTTTCGGTCCTCAGTTTCAGTTTATCATTTTCATCCAAAAGGTTTTTCAGCATGTCTTTATGGTCCTTGGACTTTATGAAAGATTCGATTTTGTCTAGACCATACATATATGACGGATTAACATCCTCAGACGAAATAAAACTTTCACAATTATATGCTTCAGCATCAATTTCATCCTCCTTAAACTCAAGGAAGGGTAAAATCATGCGATGAATCTTTTGTCCTATTTCACAGTCCAAATGAAGCTGAGTGATGTTAGTATAAAGACGTTTAGCAATCAAACAAAAAACATTTCTCTGTTTTAAAAGCTTTAAATTGTCTCTTTGCAAATAAATGTTTTCATCTTTGGTTTTGATTAAATCCAACTCCTTCAGTTCGATCCACATCCTTCTTTCCTCACTCTTTGAAGATACCCTGCTTATTTGGTCAGTTAAGTTAGAATTGGTGACTCGTGTTTGAGTTAAACTACTGTCTAGATGAGAGATTCGTGAATTTACATTTTTTAATTCTTTTTCATATGAGCTTTGTGGTACTTTGAATGTAATAAAAACGGACTGTACCTTCTTGATTAATTCATCAAGTTCATTGAACTGTACGCTGAGCGGTTTTGCTGTGAAGCACAAGTCCTCTCGCTCCTTTGCGTCTTCATTCCCACCATCTGTGTTGTATCCCCTCATCTGAGATACATCGGACACCATCAAGCGTTTTTCACCACTACTCTCTTCTTTCGTCACATAAGCCTTCCCATGAGAAGGCTTCCTTACTTCATCATCTTCAGAGTCAGTTGACCAGACCTCCACGCCACCGAACTCATCATCAGCTACCGAACCCTGCACAATTAAAGCATTCATAGAAGGGTTAGCAGTAGATTTCTTCTTCCTGATCTCATCCAGCTTTTTCAGCAACAGAGCTTCTTCATCCTTTTCATCATCCTTTTCTGCCATTTTCTTGAGGACACAATCTTTTGCATAGTGGTTCTTTCCTCCACAATAATAGCAGCTTACTCCTGAATCTCCTTCAGCTTTCGGTTCCTTCTTTGGTTCTTCTACCTTCGGTTCTTCCCTGACCTTTTCTGAACTATAACTTCCCTGCCAATTTTTGTTCTTGTTGGTGGGGAATCTTTTCTTGATGAACCTTTTTGGGTTTGACACCATCATTGCATAGTCTTCAGAGGTAAGATCATAATCCTCTAGGTTGAAGTCTTCATCTTCTGTCACAGCTTTGCTTTTAGACAGAAGGGCTAATGAACCCAAGCTTGAAACCACATTTTCTCCTATAACACGATCTTTTCTTGAGACTTCAGAATGCCTACCAGTTTCGCCAGAGAATAGGATTTGAATTGCTCATGCGCTTTAACTGTGGACACAACAGCCCTCCACTCAGATCTAAGGCCGTTTAAAAACGTGACCTTTTGTTCAATCAGCTTCCTTTCAATATCATGTTTAATCATCTTACTAAGAAGATGATTGAAGCGATCGAACGTTTGAGTCACGGTTTCTTCAGGGCTCTGCTTGAATTCACCAAATTCGGACAGCAGCAAGGTTTGAATGGAATGCTCAAGATCCTCGTCCGTAGAATACAACTCTCGCAGCCTATCCCATATTTCTTTGGCAGTTGTGCATGAACTCATCAACCTGAAAGTGTCAGATTGAAGAGCGAATCTGATTAATCTCAATGCTTTAATATTGCACTGAAATTTATCTTTTTCGTCTTGAGCAATATCTTTAACGTCCTTCAAAAGATCATTATACTCCTTTTGAGTCTTAATAATTCTTGAAGTTGCTGAATGAACGAATGGTCCAGATACTATTGCTTCCCAGATGAGGTATCCATTGTCCTCAGATCCTATAACATAGTCTTCAAAGTGATGCGCCCAGACTTCGTAATCCTGGGTGTAAAGGATGGGAATCTTCGTCGTTGATCCGATGCTGTTCGAGATATTAATTGGATTTGATTGTGACTCGTCCATGCTAGATCGAGTAACCTGTTTAAAGATTAGACTTGTAATGAATTAAATTAGGGCAAAACAAATAAATACCGAGTTACGTCAATTATGGGATGGCGACTCAATAAATATCAGTAAATGTGGAATAACCCTAATCGCAACCTTTTTCACAGAAAAGAAGTGTATGAATTACACAGCCTCCTGCTCTGATACCAATTGATAAGTTATAAAACTAACTTGAAGATCGTTTGGATCTTTATAACAGGTAAAATAATGAATGCGAAAACTGCAAATAACACAAGTATGGATCAAAGTGTGTCGAATGATTAGATCAACAATCCTCAGCAGAGCTCGATAAAGAACTTCCACTGTAGAGGATTTAGGGTTACAGGAACGATAAAGAAAATAATACTCTGATCTATCGTAATAATCGTTTTTCTATCTTCTGATCGCTCTCCCTTTCGTTAGCCTAATATGCATGCAAGCATATATATTTATATTAAACCCTATCAAGCTCTCGGTTGGACAAGCCCAAACCGGAGTTACAAAACTGGACTAATAAGCAAGCCCAATAGACGCAATACATAACAAAACACTACCCAACATAAGTGTTAAACAATACTTTTCAACCATTATGTACAAACAGGGGCCAAACATGAAACACCGGAGGACAAGACCATTTTGGCGTTTAAGCTGTTCTGAAATCCAACAACCTATGGGGCCCTTCAAACCAGATTCCCTATACTGCAAGTAGTTAAAAGATATTATAATAACACTTTGTATATTATATTTTATAATACATATATTTTTTATAAGTTCATAATAACGATAATAAACTTAAACATAAGTTATACTTAAAGTAGGGTAAGCATAACTCACTTACTAGGAGGTTTGGCTAGGAACCGGGCTCTGCGGGGGCAGGGGGCAGAACTTCTGAGCCGAAAGCTCTTCTTCTCAGAGCCTTCTGGCTCTCTGGGACTCGCCCATATCACTTAGGAAGTACTAGGGAAGGGGAGGGATAGTTTTAGAGTGTTGAGAGAGAAAGAAGGGTGAAAGTGTGAAGAATTGAGGAGAACCTTGCACCTATTTATAGGAGCTGGCCTCGGACTACGTTGGGCGTACTCCTTAGGGTACGCTGCACATACTCAATATGTTGGGCGTATGAGCCTATGCTGCGCGTACGAGGGGGCAGCTGTCGATCTTCGGATGGGGCGACATGGAGGTTGTTGGGACCACGCATGCGAGACTGTTGGGCGTAATGTTGGCTACGCGGGGCGTACATGAGTCTCCTCACATTCTAACTCATAAACTTCAAAATTTACGTAACTTTCTCATACAAGATCCATTTTTTACGTTCTTTATATCCACGCGTTATGGTGACGTAATCTACAACTTTCGTTTAGACTCTATCGGCTAATTTTGACTTTATTTTTAAAGTTATATTTTAATAGACTTAGACTGGTAAAGTCCGTTAAAAATTCATAACTTTGTCATTCGACGTCCGTTTTCGTCTGTCTTTATATCGTTGAGTTCCTATTAACGAGATCTTCGATTATTGTTTAGATTGTTTTGGCTAAAAATCGGTCGATCTAAAATTTGAATTCCAGGTTGTGCACTGCTATGCCAAATCTTAGAAAAATCATAACTTCCTCATACGAAGTCAGATTTGGATGTTCTGTTTATGCACACTCTCGGTTTAACATATACTCTAACTTTCATTTAGATCCCTAAGGCTAAAAAGTATTTTATAGGAAACCTACTTTTTACGATTCCCAGTGTCATGCCGGTTTTGCCGCAAAACTTCGACAGGTCATAATTTATTCATTATAAGTCAAATTTCAGCTTTCCTTCTATCCCCGAAATCCTTGTTACGACTATTTCAACTTTCTTCATAGATATTGGGTCTATTTATTTTGACGCTTACTTTTATTTTTATTTTATTACATCGTTATAAATAAGTATAATGCACACAAAATCACATAAATCAAATAATACTCAAGTAATTCCTCTTTATTACTTCAAAATAGGTTACAATTGTTGACCGTAACTATTACATTGCTATGATAATGCTTAGCCTAGAAACACAGGAGTTACAATTCTCTCCTCCTTAGGATGATTCTGTCCAGGAATCATGCATCAACAAACAGATGTGGATAGCGACTCATCATGTCACTATATGTTTCCCAAGTGAGGTTCGGCCCATTCATATATTTCTATTGGATAAGAACCAAGTCGACCATCTTGCATCGCAACTTCTTTGTCTTACAGTCAACAATCGCCTCAGGTTTTTCGATTAGCCTCTTATTTTCATCCATCCTTAACTACAAAAGCGGAATTATATCGGGAACTTCTCCCGTGAACTTCCTCAAATAACACACATGGAAAGTGTTATGAATACCATCTTGTTCTTCTGGAAATTCCAGCTTGTAAGCTTGGTTCCCAGTCCTATGAAGAACCTTTAATGGTCCAATAAACCTTGGACTCAACTTTCCTCTCTTTCCAAATAGTATAAGTCCCTTCTGTGGTGAGACTTTGAGAAATACCGAATCTCTAACTTCGAATGTCATCGGTCGTCGTTTCTTGTCAGCATAGCTCTTTTGGCGATCCTGAGCTGCTAGCATCCTTTCTTTAATCACCTTTAGCTTTTCAGCAGTTTGATGGACTATCTCGGGGCCCATAAACTGCTTTTCTCTGGCCTCAAGCAAACAAGACGTCATACGACACTTCTGCCCATACAAGGCTTGATAAGGTGTCATCTTGATGCTTGAATGGTAACAATTGGTATAGGAAAAATCTACCATGGTAAATGCTCATCCTAGTTACTTTGAAATTCTAGGCTAAATGCTTTCAACATATCTTCCAGTTTTTGAATCCTTCTTTCGCTCTGACCATCAGTCTGTAGATGGTAGGCTGTACTTAAACACAACTTCGTACCCATTTCCTCTTATAGACTCCTCCAAAACCTTGATATGAAATGACTATCATGATCTGATACAATCATTAAAGGTACACCGTGAAGTATTATTACCTCCTTCATGTAAGCATTTGCAAGCTTATCCATAGACCACCTCTCATTGGCTGCTATGAAGTGTGCACTCTTTGTATAACGATCCACGACTACCCAAATCATGTCGTGACCGTTCTTCTTCCTGGGTAGTTTAGTCACTAAATCCATGGTGATGTCTTCCTATTTACCCATGGGTGCAGGTAAGGTTTCTAAATTCCCATATGGTTTCTGATGTTATGCTTTAACTCTCGCACATGTTACACAATCGGCAACATACTTTATAATATCGAGCTTCATCATTGGCCACCAATAGTAAGGTTTCAGATCCCTATACATATTAGTGTTGCTGAGATGAATCGAGTACCTGGTCTTGTGAGCTTCTTCCATAAGAAGATCTCTTACTCCTCCCATCTTAGTTACCCAAATTCTATCTCGGAATACCTTCAACCCTTGACTATTTGTACCGAATACCAACGTCTTGCCTAAACGTTCTTCCTTTTGGTCATTTTTATCCAAATCTTCTTCCTGAGATTTCTTGATGCTTTCCACAATCGTTGAGACAGCTTCTATTCTTAACGCTCTTCGACTCTTTCTTTCCAGGTTTAGTTTTCGACTTAGAGCATCAACTACGACATTCGCTTTACCAAGGTGGTAAAGTATCTCACAGTCGTAATCTTTGAGTAACTCTAGCCAGCGTCGTTGCATCATATTCAGTTCCTTTTGATCAAAGAGATACTGGAGACCTTTATGATCAGTGAAGAGCTTGCACTTCGTGCCATAAATATAACGCCTCCATATCTTTAATGCAAATACTATCGCTGCCAACTCCAGATCATGAGTGGGGTAGTTCTTCTTGGGCTCTTTCAATTGTCGAGATGCATATGATATCACCTTATTTATTTGGGTCAAGACACAACCTAACCCAACTCTAGATGCATCGCTATAAACTGCGAAGTCTTCAACTCCGTCAGGTAAAGAAAGAATTGGTGCTTCAGACAACTTCTTCTTTAATTTTTCGAATGCTTCATCATGTTTCTCATTCCATGTATAGGTAGCTCCTTTATGGGTCAAAGTTGTCAATGGAGCAGCTATTGAAGAAAAACCTTGGATAAATCTTCAGTAATATCCAGCTAATCCCAGAAAGCTTTGAATCTCGGTGGGACTTTCTGGTCGTTCCCATTTCATCACACCTTCAATCTTTGTTGGGTCAGCCATTTTTTTCCTTCCTGGTTAACCACATGACCCAAGAATTGGACTTCTAGAATCTAGAAATCACATTTGGAGAACTTTGCATATAGCTTCTCCTTCTTCAGAATTTCTAATACTTCTCGTAGGTGCTTGTCATGCTCCTGCTGGCTCTTTGAGTAAATCAGAATGTCGTCTATGAACACTATCATGGATTTATCGAGGAATGGTTTACAAACCCTGTTCATCAAATCCATAATTTTTTTGGGGCATTGGTTAGCCCAAATGACATAACCAAGAACTCATAGTGATTGTATCTCGTTCTGAATGCGGTCTTCTCAATAGCTTGCTCTCTCACCTTCAGATGATGATAGTCTGGCCTAAGATTGATCTTTGAGAAATAGCTCGAACCTTACAGCTGATCGAACAAGTCATCAATCCTTGGCAAGGGGTACTTGCTCTTTACCATTGCCTTGTTCAGCTCTCTATAGTCTATGTACATCCTCATGCTTCCATCATTCTTCTTCACGAATAACACTGGAGCTCCCTATGGTGATGAACTAGATCTAATGAAATCATTGTCCAACAAGTCCTTAAGTTGCATCATAAGCTCCTTCATCTCTATCGGTGCTAAGTGGTATGCCATTTTCGCTATTGGCGTCGATCCTAGAAACAAGTCTATTCGAAACCTTACTTGTCTATCAGGGGCAATCTAGGAAGATGTTCCATAAAAACTTCCGGATAGTCACACCCACTGGTATTCTTTGTATCTCCTTCTTCTCTTTCGTTGCATCGATCACAAATGCCATGTATGATGTGCATCCTTTAGACAAACATTTTATGGCTTTCATTAGGGAAATGATTCCAGAATTCACTCTACGTTTGTCCTCGTACACCATAAATGATTCTTTTCTAGGTGGGTTTACTCTCACCATCTTCTTCCTGCATAGTATCTCGACATCATTCGCACTAAGCCAATCCATTCCCAGTATGATGTCGAAACCGTTCAATTCAATGGGAAAAACTTCCTCATGGAATTTATTCTCATTCAAGTCGATGACGATGTTCTTAATGCAATCGCTAACAGTTATGAATTTGCCACTGGCAATGCTAGTCTTCCACCAAATTTATGCGATATAAAGGAGTACTTGCTCCACAGTCAAACAATATATTGACAGGTAATCCATTTACAAGAAAGCTACCTGAAGCAACATTTGCTTCATCCCTTGCTGCTTCCAGGGTCATCTTGAATGCTCTTGCCTTTGGCCTCGGCGGAATGTTAGGCCTTGTCTTCTTTCTTCTTCGGGCAATTCTTAGCAATATGCCCTTCTTCTTTGCACCCATAACATACCCTCTTACGGGCTGTACACTCATTGGCACAATGCCCAGTCTTTCCACACTTGTAGCAAGTCACCTCCTCGCCACACTTTCCGAAGTGTTTCTTTTTACATTTCTCACACCGCTTCGCTCCACCTCCACTTCCTAATTTCTTGGAACCAGACTTCGTGGATTTTCTCTTCTTGTTAGACCTTGAAAATCCTACAAACTTACTCTTCCCGCCAACTTCGACCTTGTTGGTGGCTCTACTCTTAATCATCTCTTCAACAGACTTAGCAGCCCAGATGGCCGTCTCATAAGTAGGTGCCTGGCATACCGGCAAAACATACTTCCATGGTAGTCCCTTCGTATACTTATCGATTTTTTTTAGTTCTTCAGGGACAATGCGTAAAGTAAACTCCATTTTGTTTGTGAAGGCATTGGTATACTCATCAATGGACATGCTACCCTTCTTTATTCTCAGAAAATGATTCTCTAGTTCAAACATGTTTTAGGCTGAGCTAAACTTGCATTTAAAGTGGACCAAGAACTATGCCCATGTCAGTTGTAGTGGCTCATTGGTGCTTATGGTCTTCCCCAAGGTGTTTCACCAGCGAACAACGCCACCCCTAAACTGCATACTGTAAAAGTGGTTTGTAGCTCACCCTTGCAACCACACATTATGAAAGTTAGCTCCATCTCAGATATCCAGTCCATAACTCTGATTGGATCTTCTTTCCCAGTGAAATTCGATGGGTTGCAAGTCGTAAAGTCTTTGTACTTGCATTCGTTCCTTTCAATCCCATCGTCTTGGTTATTTCTTCTAACCACTGCCGGTTCAGCTTGGCCAACGATTCTACTATAGTTTCCTTCTTTTGAGTAACCCTCATTCAGTTCAGGTTGTTCAGAAGACACAATAGGTTCATCCCTATTCTGTTGAAGTAGATGCCTTTTCTCTTCCAGCTGACGATCCAACATCATTTGAATCATTGCTTGTACTCCTGCCATAGTGATTGGCCCGGGTGCAGCCGCTACCTCTGGTGCATGCTCAATCATAGGCCACTGGTTAGCATTAGCATCTCCATTGGTGTTTCCGAATCCGCTTTCGGTTCTTGCCATGTTGATCTATACACCAAAGTAGGAGAATTTAGATCTTTTTTTACGATTGAGTTTTAATCCTCCTTGTCACTCTGAAAATTTACATGCTAGTTCTAATACTGTAATTATATGTTAGAATTTTGAACACATAAAGTTTCTAGATCTGGTCGGCAACAGACCGTATATCCGATCAAATAATAACGTATAAGACATCTTTATAGCTATAACATAAACCATTTAGAACATAAAAGCAATTTAGGCATCTTTCCTAAAATAAGCTAGTGCTTGTGTCTAAAATGTAGCAGGCACTCATCTCACAATCATCGCTTAGCATTCTAAGTTTAAGTCTAGAAATCCTACAAATTCCTAGTTCGCATAAACTAATGCTCTGATACCAACTATGACATCCCCATTTTCATGGCCATAGAGACCAATTTGTTTATTCTTTATTTGAAAATCAAAGCATACTTTTGAAGAAATATTTGTGGAATTTTTTCCCAAAAATATGATAAAGAATTTATCAAAGCATATCTGAAGAAATGTATTTTCATTATATTAAAACCTCGAGATGTCATTGTCAATACAGATCAAAAGAATAAATAGAAACTACATAGGCCTTAAAACATCTATTATTCTGGTGGCTTATAATCCATTGATCCCTCATCAGATCATCACTCATGTGCTCTCTTTCCACTACTTGTATACAAGAAAATGAGTAGGTCAGACTTGGGAGATTGGTGGGCACATAGGGTTTTCAACCCACAATAATTAAGTTTATTAATTTCATCAATTAATCAACTCGATTACCCGTTCCTGTTATCCTCACTTTCTATCCCTAAAGCATCTAATTCAAGGGACCTAGCCTAAGGATTTTCATCAAGATCACAACAATGGTTAGGGGATTCCTTAGAAATATATGTCAAATAAGGCAACCATGAGGGGGATGGAGTACACATGGTGAACACTTAGTTCAAAAACACCTACAGGTTGCAAGCCAGCCAGCGTTCCACTAGAATGTCTAGAATAGTCTGTGGTCGTTATCTATAATCCGCTAGATGACTGGATCATCTTAAACATCGAGGCCTTTCATCATTTTTTTCATCATCTATATCATCTACCCATCTTTACCCATTGTTAGCTGCAATTTGTGCACCTTTTTACACACCTTTTAGTCCCTTTTCATGCATCTATTTAGCATAATTGTTCTTCCTTTTTCTTGCATTTCATCATATTCATGTTAGTCTTTAGAACAACCTTATTTACATACTTTCATGTCTTTTTTAGGTAAACCGGAGGTTGGGACGCGCTTTGGGAGGTGCCAGGATGTATTGATAAATGTAACGCCCGTAGATCCGGGCTAGTCAATCTAAAGATAATAGGGGTCGAAAATGACTTTTCGACAAAATATTATTTAGAATAAATAATCTTAACTTATTTATATAATATGTCTCAAGGGTTCCGTACATATAAAGAACGCCGAAATCTGAGTTATAACGAAGAAGTTATGGCCCTTCGAAGTCTTTCGGCAAAACTGGCACGACACCGGGAGACGTAAATATTGAATTTAAGATAGAGGACTTTTTAGCCTTACTGATCTAAACAAAAGTTGTAGTATACATCAAACCGAGAACATACAAAAAAGAACGCCCAAATCTGACTTCGTATGGGGAAGTTACGATTTTTCTAAGATTTGGCACAACAGTGCACGGCCGAAACTCGAATTTTAGTTTGAACGGTTTTTGGCTTACGCGACCTAAATTATAGTTGAAGATCTCATTAATAGGAACTCAACGGTAAAAAGACAGGCGAAAACGGAGTCTGTATGAAGGAGTTACGAATTCTTCGCGGTCATTTAGCAGTCTAATCTCCTCGTACTGTTAAATTTAAGATCGGTCGAGAATTAGCCTACGGAGTCGAAATGAAAATTTTAAATCTTGTTTTTACCTACGCGTGGATATAAAGAACCTCAATTTCCACCCTGTATGCGAAAGTTATGAATTTTTGAAAATCGGCTGATTTCCACCCTGTGTGCGATGCCACGTGTCAGCACCAGGCTGCGCCTGGCTGTAGCCAGCCAGACTCACGATGTGAATATTAAAAATTCACGATCTGAACCTTCCTCCAGCCCCTATAAATAAATGGTGAGGCCTCCATTCATTCCTCACACCTCCCCTCACTTCCCTCTCTCTCTAGAACTTCTCTCTAGCCCCGAAACCCCCCGAAAAGCCTAGGGAACCTCCCTAGCACGAGGCGGAAGCCCCAGAGTGCCCGAAAGATTCAAGAAGAAGAGCCTTTCGGCTTGGGAATGCTGCTCTAGCAGCGCCCGGTTTTGAGAAAAACTCCCTGTAAGTGAGCTACGCCTACGCTATTTTTAATATAGCTTTTATTTAATTATAGTAACGTTATTAGGAACTTATAATAAATACTTGGGCTATTATTATGGGCTATATAAGTATTGTTTAATGCTTATATAATAGTAATAATAGCTAGACTATTAATTAGTCGTGGTTAACGTTAGACTAAACCCTAGTGATATTGATACTAGGTTTTGTCGAGGAAAATTATTTTAAGAGTAACGAAGTGCTGTCCGAGTGCCGAGTCACCACCTAATCAAGTGAGTGCATAGTCCCTTTCATGAACATGATTTTAATACAAGTATTGATTGAACGTATTAAATATATGTTTATGTGTGAATTATTTGATGTTGTCTAAATTACATGTTAAAGAACATACACGGTTATTTATAATGATTTAGGTTAATGAGTAATACTAAAATTTGTTATGAGGGTCATTGGGTAGTATCTCCTTATGAGTATGAGTGAGATATATACGGGGAATAGAACCCTTAAACATGTCATTGATCCAGAAGCACGGATTAGACATAGTCATTTGTCCCTAGTCTGAGAGTATGGATTGGACTCAGTCAACTATTGTTAATCCGGGAATATGGATTAAGACATAATCACTTGTCCTTAATCCAGGAGTATGGATTAAGACATAGTCAGTTGTCCTTAATCCGGTAGTATGGATTAAGACATAGTCAGTTGTCCTTAGTCCGGGAGTATGGACAGGACATAGTCATCTGTCATTAATCTGAGAGTATGGATTTAGACACAGACCAATTGTCCCTCATCCGAGAGTATGGAATAGGTATAATCAAGGACTCGAGAGCATGGATTAGATCTGGAGTAAGAGGTAAAATTTAAGGTCCGTGAGTATGGATAGTCTTGTTGTGAGGAATGACGGGGTGGGGTACGAGTTAATTATATATATATGGGGAAATCGTATATTGTGTGAATTTATATATATATATATATATATATATATATATATATATATATATATATATATATATATGTATGTATAACATTGTGGGATTGAAATCCCTATGTACTCACCAGGTTTCCCAACCCGACCCACTCAGTTTATTTATATCACAAGTGTTGATATGAAGTCACATTACACTGAGAAATTTAAAAGAGATGTAGATCACTAGTGATAATGAATGTAAGTTTTGTTTATGCTCATGTTTCTGTATTGACGATGACATCCCAAATGTTTTAAAATGAATAAAAATACTTTTCTTCAGAAACGCTTTGATAACGTATTTATCATGTTTTACTGGGAACAAATTCCGCAACATTTTTATTAAAAGAGGTACTCTGATTTTTATAAAGCATAAACAAAATCGGTCTTTTCTGGCCGTGAAAATGGGGATGTCACAGTTGGTATTAGAGCATTAGTTTAAGCGAACTTGGAATATGGATTTATTTCTAGACTTAAACTTAGAATGCTAAGCGATGATTGTGAGGTGTGAGCACTAGCTTATTTTAGGAATTGTGCCTAAAATGATTTTATGTGCTAAATGTTTGTGCCTGATATGCTGTTATTTGTTCGGATCTATGGTCTATTGCCGACCGGATCTGGAAACCTTATGTGTTTAGGATTCTAAGCATTTAACTATGATATTATAACTAGCATATAAATGTTTCGGAGTAATAAGGATGATTTAAATGTAAATCCTAAATAAAGATCTAGATTCACCTTAATCGGTGCATAGATCAGAATGGCAACAACCCGCAGTGGAGTTGGGAATGTGAATGGAAATAGGAATCAAGCATCAGTGATTGAGCAAATACCTGTTGTAGTAGCCGCTCCTGAGCCAATCACGATGGACGGAGTTCAAGCGTTGATCCAGACGATGTTGGATCATCAAATGGAGGAAACAAGGCTTTTACTTCAACAAACTCGAGAGGAACTTACGATGCCTATTGAACAGCCCGAGCTGAATGACGGGCAGTCTGAGGAAGGGAACGACATCAAAACTGTTGGTCAAGCTGATCCACCGATGATTAGGAGGAACAATCAAGATGACGGAGTCGAGAGGAATGGATGTAAGTACAAAGAGTTTCTAACTTGCAAGACATCGACTTTCACTGGGAAGGAAGATCCGATCGGAGTCATGGATTGGATCTCGGAAATGGAATTAGCCTTCATGACATGTGGTTGCAAAGGCAAGCTACAAACCACATTTGCAGTACGTCAATTTAGATGAGGCGCTGTTCGCTGGTGGAACACCCTGGGGAAGACTCTAGGCCCTAATGAGCCCCTGCAATTGACTTGGGCAAAGTTTTTGTTACAATTCAAACGTAAGTATTGCTCAGCCCAAAACCTGCTCGAGCTATAGAACCAATTCCTAACTTTGAAGAAAGGAAGCATGTCCATCGATGAATACACCAACAACTTCACGGACAAAATGGAGTTTGCTTTGCGCCTTGTCCCAGACGAGCTAACAAAAGTTGACAAGTACGCAAAGGGACTTCCCTAGGAGTATGCGGTGCCAGTACGTCAAGCACCTACTCTGGAGGTAGCTATCTGGGTTGCCAAGTCTGTTGAAGATATGATTAAGGGAAGAGCCGCCAACAAGATGGAGGTTGGCGAGAAGAGAAAGTTTGAAGGATCTTCAAGGTCCAACGAGAAGGGAAAATTCTCGAAGTCTGGTTCAAAGAAGTTCGAAGAAGGAACGCAATGGTGTGACAAGTGCAGAAAGAAGCACATCGAGAATACTGGTCATTATGCCAGCAAATGCACAACCAAGAAAGATGTTTGCTTTAAATGTGGCGCAGAGGGACACTTCAAGCAAGACTGCCCAAAAAGAGAAGGGGCTACCAAGCCAAATGTGTCGCCAAAGCCAAAGGCAAGAGCATTTCAGATGATCCTTGACGAAGCAGATGACAACGCGAGGAATCAAGGATGAGAACTTCATATCCGAAGATCGAATTATGCAGTAGCCATAATATCGTATGATGTAGCCTGTTAGAGGCATAGTCTAGGGTGAAATTGAACACCTATGTAATCATTTCAAGGAATAATATAAAACCTTCGTTTTGATATTTGATGTGTTAAGTTGTTATGTGATTTTCTTGTATGGTAACTTAGAAAACTGTGAGACAATACTTGGGACGAGTATGAGTAGCTGTGAATGGTAGTAGAGGCCTATACTATCGGAAGCACATGACTCACACTTAGATCAGGGAAAGTCACAAGTTTACTAATGAGATAGTAATTGAATTCGTTTTATTCAAGTATGTCGTTACCATTGTTTCGGTAAAGACTAAGAAGATGATTGTTATTCCGAACCTAGTGTTCATATCAAATTGAGTCCAACTATGATGAGTATGTTATGTGGTTCAGAGAGCCAATTTCGATGTAGCATCTGACGTAAGATGGAAGATTGAAATAAAGATAATCAAAGGGATCAGTAGAAGTATCAGAATAGTTGTTAAAGAAGTTTGTTAATAGAAATGCTACTTTAAGATGTGATTATATCACATTAGAACATGAAGGAAGGTATAATCTGTCCTGGAATTTGACTCTAAGAGACATGAGTCTAAGCGTTGCAACATACGATGAGAGGTCATTAGAACATGACCCATCAGTCTATTGTGGAAATCAAATAGTTCATTAAGAAGAAGAAGGAGTCTCTAGTAAGGATCGAGATTGTGACTTAAAGGTCATATATTAGAGTCTAATGTGAAATAGGGAGCAGGTGCAAGATCGAGCACCGCCTGTAATTAAAGAAGTTAATTCAAAGGAACATATGAGTTACAGTTATTACCTAGTATGAAAGGATAATGTATGAAGTCATTATACAACCTTGTTTCGTTGATGATTCCGGGATGTAATCATCCTAAGGGGGAAATAATTGTAACGCCCGTAGATCCGGGCTAGTCAATCTAAAGATAATACGGGTCGAAAACGACTTTATGACAAAAGATTATTTAGAAAAAATAATCTTAACTTAGTTATAGAATATGTCTCAAGGGTTCCGTACATATAAAGATCGCCGAAATCTGAGTTATAACGAAGAAGTTATGGTCCGTCGAAGCTTTTCGGCAAAACCGGCACGACACTGGGAGACGTAAGTATTGAATTTAAGATAGAGGACTTTTTAGCCTTAGTGATCTAAACAAAAGTTGTAGTATACGTTAAACCAAGAACATACAAAAAAAGAACGCCCAAATCTGACTTCATATGGGGAAATTGTGATTTTTCTAAGATTTTGCATAGTAGTGCACGACCCGAAACTCGAATTTTAGTTCGAGCGGTTTTCAGATTACGCGACCTAAATCAGAGTTGAAGATCTCATTAATAGGAACTCAACGGTAAAAATATAGACAAAAACGGATTCCGTATGAAGGAGTTACGAATTCTTCGCGGTCATTTAGCAGTCTAATCTCCTCGTACTGTTAAATTTAAGATCGGTCGAGAATTAGCCGACAGAGTCTAAATGAAAGTTGTAGATCTTGGTTTTACCTACGCGTGTATATAAAGAAAGTCGAAAACGAAGCTCATATGCAAAAGTTATGAATTTTTGAAAATCGGCTGATTTCCACCTTGTGTGCGATGCCACGTGTCAGCACTAGGCTGCGCCCAGCCTGGCTCACGACGTGAATATTAAAAATTCACGACATGAACCTTCATCCAGCCCCTATAAATAAGTGGTGAGGCCTCCATTCATTCCTCACACCTCCCCTCACTTCCCTCTCTCTGTAGCCCCGAAACCCCCCGAAAAGCCTAGGGAACCTCCCTTGCACAAGGCGGAAGCCCCGAAGTGCCCGACGGCTTCGAGAAGAAGAGACTTTCGGGTCGGGAATGCTGCTCCAGCGACGCCCGGTTTTGAGAAAAAACCCGCTGTAAGTGAGCTACACCTACGCTATTTTTAATATAGCTTTTATTTAATTATAGTAACGTTATTAGGAACTTATAATAAATACTTGGGCTATTATTATGAGCTATATAAGTATTATTTAATGCTTATATAATAATAATAGCTAGACTATTAATTAGTCGTGGTTAACGTTAGACTAAACCCTAGCGATATTGATACTAGGTTTTGTCGAGGAAAATTATTTTAAGAGTAACGAAGTGTTGTCCGAGTGCCGAGTCACCACCTAATCAAGTGAATGGATAGTCCCTTTCATGAACATGATTTTTATGCAAGTATTGATTGAACGTATTAAATATATGTTTATGTGTGAATTATTTGATGTTGTCTAAATTACATGTTAAAGAACATACCCGGTTATTTATAATGATTTAGGTTAATGAGTAATACTAAAATTTGTTATGAGGGTCATTGGGTAGTATCTCCTTATGAGTACGAGTGAGATATATACGGGGAATAGAACCCTTAAACATGTCATTGATCCAGAAGCACGGATTAGACATAGTCATTTTTCCCTAGTCCGAGAGTATGGATTGGACTCAGTCAACTTTCGTTAATTCGGGAATATGGATTAAGACATAATCAGTTGTCCTTAATCCGAGAATATGGATTAAGACATAGTCAATTGTCCTTAATCCGGGAGTATGGATTAAGACATAGTCAGTTGTCCTTTGTTCGGGAGTATAGACAGGACATAGTCATCTGTCATTAATCCGGGAGTATGGATTTAGACACAGACCAATTGTCCCTCATCCGAGAGTATGGAATAGGTACAATCAAGGACACGAGAGCATGGATTAGATCCGGAGTAAGAGGTAAAATTTAAGGTCCGTGAGTATGGATAGTCTCGTTGTGAGGACTGACGGGGTGGGGTAAGAGTTAATTCTATATATATATATATATATATATATATATATATATATATATATATATATATATATATGGGGAAATCGTATATTGTGTGAATTTATATATATATATATATATATATATATATATATATATATATATATATGTATATCATTGTGGGATTGAAATCCCTATTTACTCACCAGGTTTCCCAACTTGACCTACTCAGTTTATTTATATCACAGGTGTTGATATGAAGTCACATTACACTGAGAGATTTAAAAGAGATGTAGATCACTAGTGATAATGAATGTAAGTTGTATTTATGCTTATGTTTCTGTATTGACGATGACATCTCAAATGTTTTAAAATGAACAAAAATACTTTTCTTCTGAAATGCTTTGATAACGTATTTATCATGTTTTACTGGGAACAAATTCCGCAACATTTTTATTAAAAGAGGTACTCTGATTTTTATAAAGCATAAACAAAATCAGTCTTTTCTGGCCGTGAAAATAGGGATGTCATAGTGAAGAATTCGGGATGATTGGGCGAAGAGCGGAAAAGTTGGAAAAATGAAGTTTGAAATTGGAGTCAGAGGGGTACACGGGGCATGTTAGATTTACACTAGAAAGGAGCTCGGGCCATGTTGACCAGAAAAGAGTGTTGTTGACTACACTGAACACGACCCGTGTTGACTTGTTCTATTTTGACACGGGCCATGTTCGACCCAAAAACTGTCTTTTGGTAGTTTTTCCTTGTTTTCATATCATAAGAATTGGGTCATTTACACACACACATGATACGAGAGGACATTGGGTGAAGGAATTTTATAGGTTTTTGCAATGATTTAATCAGTTATCATTTGGAAAAATTATTTCCCTTAATTGTAAGCTGTAATTGCACATCATTTCCATCTTTACAACTTGTGATTTTGTTTTAGCCATGTGTGGCTAGAACCCTAGTTTTTCCAACTCCATGTTTTGACTTCTTGGTTGTGATTTCAATCATATGACTTGATGTTCGCTTTTGATTTCTATCTGTTGAAATTGATATTTCTTCAATTGAATGTTTGATTCTAATTGTAATTCTTATTGGCCATTTGAATTAGGGTTAGGTCATTCAAGTTATTCATTTTGCAAAATCCGTAATTGTTTTGTGAATTGGACTAAGTTACAATCATTAAATTGATTTCCCTTGAATGAATTTAGTGTAAATCTTTTCACACACTTTTACACTCCCGAGCTTGTGAGGAGTATTGGGTGTTGTTGGGAACATTTACATAAAGCTTAATGCAATATTTTAATCTAATTCTAAGAGCTTGAATTAGATTAGGTTAGTAAGGTTAGGGTTAATCAAAGAGATTATTTTGGTTAATTAATGTGGTGAATGGGAAGTGTTAGAGCTTGTGAACACTTTCAAGTACCAACTTAGATGGAATTTGTAACAGCTCAAATTTTCAAATAAATTTTTCATTTAAAACAAAGCATCATTATTCGACAAAAGGGTTTATTCCAAGTTTATTTCAAAAGTATAAATAATAAATCTTCAGGATCTTCAACAGTGGCAGTGTGTACGTGTCACGCCGGAGCCTTCCCACGGTCATCACTAGTACCTGAAAAAAAAAACATAAACACAACTAGTAAGCATAAATGCTTAGTGAGTTCCCCAGTATACGACTTACCCACATACGCCTTCCGGCCCGGACCTTTCAGTCCACATAACATCGCCTTCCGGCCCGTAATATAATCGCCTTCCGGCCCATAACGTATAGCCTTCCGGCCCGTATTAGATTGCCTTCCGGCCCATAGTATTTTGCCTTCCGGCCCATAATAGTATAAAACATAACACATGTAACATAACGCACATAACACATAAGTCACACATCATACCGTTCTTTCTGTCACATAAGGTCTCGCCTTCCGGCCCGTATAAGCATACATCACATATAAGCATACATCACACATAAAGCATCTACCTCTCTAGACATAGCATAAATATAACACATACGACCTTCCGGTCTCACAGTCAAACCCTTCCGGGTAAAGTATAGTGAGAAGACTCACCTCGTAGTATGCAAGCTATAAACCCTTCGAGCTACTCGCACTCGATCCGCTAATCCGCAGGTTCCCTATAATACCACATACCTTTATTAAGGATCTTATCAAACAAGACAACTAACCCTACTAAGTTACATACAGGTCAACGGTCAATCTTGACCAGACTCGTCGAGTGCAAAGGGCAACTCGGCGAGTATAGACACCCTGACTCCACTCGCCGAGTCTGAAGAACGACTCGGCGAGTCCTAGTAGATCTTCAAGCTACTCGCCGAGTCTGAAGAACAACTCGACGAGTTCCAATAGGTCTTCAAGCTACTCGCCGAGTCTGAAGAACAACTCGGCGAGTCCTAGTGAATCTTCAAGCTACTCGCCGAGTCTGATCATTGGACTCGGCGAGTCCTCGCCATGCAGTCAATCCGCTGCCTCCTGTATTTCGCATGATTTCGAAATATATAGATATGGGGCTTCCTGGACTTTCACATATACTAATACAGGGGTTTTTAAACACTTATAACAACACTACAATCTAACAATCCCTTAAATGGGTTTCCTAAACCCTAAATTCGCATACAACATAAAAGCTACAGATTTTGATCCGAAGATTACCTGGAAACGTGTTCCCTGTGTCCCCAAACCTCCAGTACTCGATTCCTTTGATCACCACCTTGCCCCTCCTTGTCTAACAATCTCTTCAAGCTTCTTCTAGCCCTCACTATTGCTCCAGATGCCCACAAACTCCCAATGTATCTTCAATCGGCCAAAAGACGCGACATGACGGCCATAACATCATTATATACGATTCAGAAATGAAACGGCTAGGGTTCAGCTGAACCAGCGTCTACTCGTCGAGTCCCTATTTGGACTCGTCGAGTCCAGTCGCGTATTTGCGACTGCGACCAAGACCATGGCCCTACTCGGCGAGTCATGCACCAACTCGCCGAGTCCCCTCCTAAATGTGCCCCAAAAATAATTTAGAGAAATACCTGAAATTCCGGGCTGTTACAACTCTCCCCCACTAGAACTAGACTTCGCCCTCGAAGTCTCATTCTGCGAATAATTCCGGATGTTGCTCCCGCATTTCTCTTTCCGGCTCCCAAGTCATCTCTGATCCCTTCCGATGTTGCCACTGAACCAACACCAGAGGTATCTCCTTATTCCGTAGAACCTTGATCTTCCGATCCCTGATAGCTACTGGTCTTTCGGCGTAATTCAGGCTCGCATCCACCTGAATGTCTTCTAACGGAACCACTGCTGCCTCATCGGCTATACACTTCCTCAACTGTGATACGTGGAAGGTATTGTGAATCTGACTCAGCTCCGCTGGCAACTCCAACCGATAAGCTACCCGACCTACCCTTGCAATTACCCGGAATGGGCCTATGAACCGGGGCCCCAATTTACCCCTCTTCCTGAACCAGATCACCCCTTTCCAAGGAGAAACCTTTAGGAGAACGAAGTCGCCGACCTGGAATTCGAGCTCGGACCGGCGTCTGTCCGCATAACTCTTCTGTCGGCTCTAGGCGGTCAATAACCTCTGCCTCACTCGCTGAATCTGTTCGGTCGTCTGAAGTACAATCTCTGTACTGCCCATCACTCTCTGTCCCACTTCTCCCCAGCAAATGGGAGTCCGACACCTCCTACCATACAACAACTCAAAAGGTGGCATACCAATGCTCGAATGATGGCTGTTGTTGTAGGAAAACTCAGCCAACGGCAGATGCGCATCCCAGCTACCCCCGAAGTCTAACACACACGCTCTAAGCATGTCTTCCAATGTCTGAATCGTCCGCTCGCTCTGACCGTCGGTCTGGGGATGGTATGCGGTACTAAAATGCAGCTTAGTACCCAACTCCTCATGGAATTTCTTCCAGAACCTGGAAGTGAAACGTACATCGCGGTCCGAAACAATCGAGGTCGGCACTCCATGCCGAGATACTATCTCTCTCACGTATAACTCTGCCAACTTCTCTGCTGATGAACTTTCGCTAATGGCAAGGAAGTGTGCACTCTTTGTTAGCCTATCCACAATCACCCAAATCGCATCGACTCCCCTGGCAGTTTTCGGCAATTTGGTGATGAAATCCATCGTGATCTGATCCCACTTCCACTCAGGAATCTCCAAGGGTTGCAACTTACCGTGCGGTCTCTGGTGCTCGGCCTTAACCTTACGGCAGGTCAAACACCTCTCAACGAACCAGGCAACGTCTCTCTTCATGCAAGGCCACCAGTACTCCTTTTTCAAATCCAGATACATTTTCGTAGCACCGGGATGGATCGAGAATTTCGATCTGTGTGCCTCCTCCATCAAAGTAACACGCGTACCGCCCACGAATGGCACCCAGATCCGACCCTGAAATGTCAGAAGTCCCCGCCCATCCGTAACGAACTTTGAAATCAACCCGACGACCCGCTCCTGTTTCTGCATCCCATACTTCACAACCTCGGCCTGTGCCCCACGAATAGCATCTAATACCGGAGTCATCACTGTCAATCTCAAACATACGTCCCGCAATGGAGTACTCTCCGCCCTACGACTCAATGCATCAGCTACCACATTAGCCTTGCCTGGGTGGTATAGGATCTCACAGTCATAATCCTTAACCACGTCTAACCATCTCCTCTGACGCATGTTTAGGTTGGGTTGATCCATCAAATACTTCAAACTCTTATGGTCCGTGTATATGGTACAACGAACCCCGTACAGGTAGTGACGCCAAATTTTGAGGGCGAACACTACTGCCCCCAACTCTAAGTCATGCGTGGGATATCTCGCTTCGTGAGGCTTCAGCTGCCTCGATGCATAGGCTATCACATGGCCCCTCTGCATCAACACTGCACCCAGTCCTGAAATCGATGCGTCGCAATATACGACAAAGTCCTCCATCCCTTCCGGAAGAGCTAATACTGGTGCTTCGCACAGTCTCTGACGAAGTGTCTCGAAGGAAGTCTGCTGTTCGGGTCCCCATGAAAATGTAACACCCTTTCGGGTCAATTTGGTAAGCGGCACCGCGATCTTGGAGAAATCCCTAATGAACCTTCGATAGTACCCCGCCAACCCAAGGAAACTCCTGATCTCCGAAGGTGACTTCGGTGCCTCCCAACTCATCACTGCTTCCACCTTGGCCGGATCGACCAATATCCCTGCCTGATTTACAACGTGCCCCATAAATTGAACTTCCCGTAACCAGAAGTCACATTTGGAGAATTTTGCATATAGCTTCTCCGACCTCAATACCTCAAGGACCTCCCTCAAATGTCCCTCATGCTGCTCCCTAGACCGCGAATACACCAGAATGTCGTCGATGAACACAATCACAGACCGATCCAGCATCGGCCTGCATACCCTGTTCATGAGATCCATGAACACTGCTGGGGCATTGGTGAGCCCAAAAGGCATCACCACGAACTCGTAATGCCCATACCGCGTCCTAAAGGCTGTCTTCTGGACGTCCTCATCCCGCACTCTCACCTGATGGTACCCTGATCTCAAATCAATCTTGGAAAACCAAGATGCCCCTTGCAACTGATCAAATAGATCATCGATCCTCGGTAACGGATAGCGGTTCTTAACTGTCACCTTGTTCAGCTCCCGGTAATCGATACACATCCGGTGTGAACCATCCTTCTTCTTGACGAACAGAATCGGTGCTCCCCACGGCGAGCTACTCGGCCGAATAAACCCCTTCCCCAACAACTCTTGAAGTTGCGAGGACAATTCTTGCATCTCTGGAGGTGCAAGACGATAAGGCACCTTCGCAATAGGCGCAGCCCCTGGAACTAGATCGATACCAAACTCCACTTGTCTCGCAGGAGGTATTCCCGGCAAATCCTCGGGAAAAACATCTGGAAACTCGCGCACCACTGGAACCTCCTTCAATGTCTTCGGTCTCTCGGAACTCTCCCGCGTATCCATCACATACGCCACAAAGCCGTTACATCCCCGCTGTAGGCATTGCCTCGCCCTAGCGGCCGAACAAAAAGCTGATCTCGAACGGGTACCCTCGCCGTACACCGTAAGAACTCCCCCACTAGGGTCTCGTATAGTCACCAGCTGACGCTCGCAGTCGATGACAGCGCTGAATCGGCTCAACCAGTCCATGCCTACGATGACACAGACGTCACCCATCGCAATAGGAATTAGGTCAATCGGAAACGCGACCCCGAAGATCTCTAGCACACATCCCCGAAGAACCTCCGTAGCACAAATCACCCTCTCAGCCGCAATGGAAACGCTCAAAGGCCGACTTAACGGCTCACGACTAATGCCGATGTGCTGACTAAAAGCTAACGATACAAACGATCTACTCGCACCCGAATCAAATAATACTAGAGCAGGCATAGAGTTCACAAGGAAAGTACCTACACATACATTAACATAAGCATAACATTTCGATCTTTAATTAAATACGTGAAGGATAACATACCTGCCACAACATCGGGCGCAACGCGGACCTCCTCCGCAGTCAGCTGAAAGGCTCTTCCGCGAGCCCTCGGGGCCTCGACCTTCGCCGGTCGGGTCTCAGTATTCCGGGTAGTAGGTGTAGCTCCCTGACGAAGTTGCGGACACTCGGCCTTCCGATGGCCTGTCTGGTTGCAGTGAAAGCAAACCATAAACCCCTTAGGGCAATCCCTGGCAATATGTCCCTCTTTGCCACACTTGTAGCAACCACCAGCTCGACACGCCCCCTCGTGACTCTTGCCGCACTTCGCGCAAGTGCGACCCTTCGAACCTCCCATCCTCGAATCAGCGAACTTAGTCCGCTTGGCTACCGGCTGAGACTGGGCCGGTCGTCGATCCACCTGCCGAGACTCAGCCTCCTCCCTCGCTTGAGTCTCCAACTCGATCTCGCGCTTCCTGGCGTTCGCCTGAAGCTCAGTGAAAGTACGATAGGTGGAGTTTGACACAAACTCCCTGATCTCCCTCTTCAAAACACCCAAATAGCGGCTCATCCGCGACTGCTCCGTAGATACCAGCTCGGGGCAGAACATTGCCCTCTCATGAAACTTCCGTGTGATCACTGCCACGGAATCAGTACCCTGCTTAAGGGTCAAGAACTCCTGAATCAATCGCTCCCTCTCTACCGGGGGAACGTACTCATCCCTGAACATCTCCGTAAACCTCTCCCATGTCACCGCCGTAATCTCTGCCTGAGTGAAGTTCGCCGTCACGAACTTCCACCAATCCTTCGCTCCCAGACGGAGCTGGTTCAAGGCGAACCGTACCCTCAAGTGCTCCGGGCATGAGCAAGTATAGAAGCACCCCTCGATGTCGGCGATCCACCTCATAGCTGCAATCGGATCCTGCGTCCCATCAAATTCAGGGGGTTTCGTGTTGCTGAATTCCCTGAATAGTAATGAATCACTCCCTTGCGGCCTGGCAGCAGCCACAGCTGCGGTAGCGGCAGCAACTGCGGCTTCAGTAAGTGCGGCGTACCACTCCTCAAACTCCTCCATCAGCGTGGTCTTAATAGACCCAAACATCTCCGGGATCTCAGCCCGGACCGCCGCAGCTACCTCTTCCTGAATAATCTGACGAATCTCCTCGTCACTCGCACCGCTCGAACTCGCCCCATTGCATGTGATAACCATGATGTCTCTGAAATACAACATAAAATCATCAGAGACTCCACCCAGTACAATTGTACTCGATACGCGCCCTACCCAGTCTCCGATCTCCAGGGATTCTTACTTGAGTCTTCCACTGGTACGGTGCCTTCGGTAGTACGGGCCCAATACTACCGACCACACCGTATCAGTATTCGTCCCAAATCTTCCTCCCCAAATCCCGAATAATGGGTACTCTACCTCTAGTATGCACTAACTACTTGCACGCTACCAATTATCTCATATAAGCAATCTCCCTAGACTAAGGCATCACAAAACAGGCAATTCTAGTCCTATCATGTATACCTAGTCTTCTAGCATGCATAACAATTCATAATTCAGTGCATAACATAACATTGTAAGGTATTCTGGGGATCTTTACCGTTCGGACGCTGGCTGCACGTACACACTGTTCCATCCTTGTTTTACCGCTTTATCATTTATAAAATGTTGTGTCCTTATTATTTAAAAAGATTTTTCCTCAAATCCCCGGTCTGAGTTCAGTTGCACCCAAAAGTACACCCGAATCCCTCAAACCAAGGCTCTGATACCAATTGTAACAGCTCAAATTTTCAAATAAATTTTTCATTTAAAACAAAGCATCATTATTCGACAAAAGGGTTTATTCCAAGTTTATTTCAAAAGTATAAATAATAAATCTTCAGGATCTTCAACAGTGGCAGTGTGTACGTGTCACGCCGGAGCCTTCCCACGGTCATCACTAGTACCTGAAAAAAAAAACATAAACACAACTAGTAAGCATAAATGCTTAGTGAGTTCCCCAGTATACGACTTACCCACATACGCCTTCCGACCCGGACCTTTCAGTCCACATAACATCGCCTTCCGGCCCGTAATATAATCGCCTTCCGGCCCATAACGTATAGCCTTCCGGCCCGTATTAGATTGCCTTCCGGCCCATAGTATTTTGCCTTCCGGCCCATAATAGTATAAAACATAACACATGTAACATAACGCACATAACACATAAGTCACACATCATACCGTTCTTTCTGTCACATAAGGTCTCGCCTTCCGGCCCGTATAAGCATACATCACATATAAGCATACATCACACATAAAGCATCTACCTCTCTAGACATAGCATAAATATAACACATACGACCTTCCGGTCTCACAGTCAAACCCTTCCGGGTAAAGTATAGTGAGAAGACTCACCTCGTAGTATGCAAGCTATAAACCCTTCGAGCTACTCGCACTCGATCCGCTAATCCGCAGGTTCCCTATAATACCACATACCTTTATTAAGGATCTTATCAAACAAGACAACTAACCCTACTAAGTTACATACAGGTCAACGGTCAATCTTGACCAGACTCGTCGAGTGCAAAGGGCAACTCGGCGAGTATAGACACCCTGACTCCACTCGCCGAGTCTGAAGAACGACTCGGCGAGTCCTAGTAGATCTTCAAGCTACTCGCCGAGTCTGAAGAACAACTCGACGAGTTCCAATAGGTCTTCAAGCTACTCGCCGAGTCTGAAGAACAACTCGGCGAGTCCTAGTGAATCTTCAAGCTACTCGCCGAGTCTGATCATTGGACTCGGCGAGTCCTCGCCATGCAGTCAATCCGCTGCCTCCTGTATTTCGCATGATTTCGAAATATATAGATATGGGGCTTCCTGGACTTTCACATATACTAATACAGGGGTTTTTAAACACTTATAACAACACTACAATCTAACAATCCCTTAAATGGGTTTCCTAAACCCTAAATTCGCATACAACATAAAAGCTACAGATTTTGATCCGAAGATTACCTGGAAACGTGTTCCCTGTGTCCCCAAACCTCCAGTACTCGATTCCTTTGATCACCACCTTGCCCCTCCTTGTCTAACAATCTCTTCAAGCTTCTTCTAGCCCTCACTATTGCTCCAGATGCCCACAAACTCCCAATGTATCTTCAATCGGCCAAAAGACGCGACATGACGGCCATAACATCATTATATACGATTCAGAAATGAAACGGCTAGGGTTCAGCTGAACCAGCGTCTACTCGCCGAGTCCCTATTTGGACTCGTCGAGTCCAGTCGCGTATTTGCGACTGCGACCAAGACCATGGCCCTACTCGGCGAGTCATGCACCAACTCGCCGAGTCCCCTCCTAAATGTGCCCCAAAAATAATTTAGAGAAATACCTGAAATTCCGGGCTGTTACAGAATTGAGCAAATATCATGTTATCTTGGAATCGCATTGCTAAGTTGTCATACATATAGATGGAGTTCTTACAAATTCTGAATTTAATACACTCGTTTAGCTGATTACTTGTGTTTTTAATTGTTTGTTTTAATCATTGCATTCTATCCCCCCTCCCCCTCTTTACTATTGGTGACCATAGTACCTTGTGCAAAGAGGTATAGACTGATTGTCCCGTGTCTCTGTGGATCGATCCTATTTGCCTTGTACTACCTTTTAGTGCAATATAGTAGTGTTCTTTTGGAGTATATCGTACCCCTTTATTTGATGGGTTTGACATGCCTAAAAAATTGGTGTCGTTGCCGGGGACACGGTGTTACTAATTGTTTATGCCTAGATCTTTCCGTACATGTACACCATTACCAATTGATTCAGAGATAGAGAAAACTACAAAGAAGTTAAGGAAGCAAACTAAGCTTCGTAACAAGAAACCGAGCTCTGGGACTTCATCATCATCTAACCCTCCAGTCATCAACATTTGGGAGGACATACCCCTCTCAAGTGTATTTGCATCCAACACAGAAAGCCTCTCATTCTCACCACAACTATCCTCACCTAAAAATACCACTCCACCATCTTCAACCACTTATAACATTCCAAATACTACATCCACAGAAACTTCAACTACTACTCACACAATGGGAGACAACCATGGAAGGAATCCACCTCCAAACCCACCACCAGAGCAAACTCTTCGTCAATGGTCGAGACAAGAAGTCACATATCAACCTCTTTGTATCAAATATCTGGCAGCCACAAATCTTGAACTTAAACTCGGAGTCATCCACCTATTCCCTACCTTTAGAGGCTTGGAAAATGAAGATTCCCGCAAGTTTCTAACAGAATTTCATGTTGTGTGTTTAGGCATGAAGCAACACAATGTCACCGAGGATCAAATCGAGCATAGGGCATTCTCCATCGCGGTGCAAGATGCAACAAAAGACTAGCTCTATGACCTCTCACCGGGGACGGTTACCACTTGGGTAGGTCTTACACGACTCTTTTTGGACAAATACTTTCCGGAGATTAATGCTTCAACCCTATGGAGGGAAATCATTGGAATCAAGCAACACAAGAGAGAAGCTTTTCACACATATTGGGAGAGATTCAAGAAACTTTGTGCCCATTGTCCAAAGCATGGAATCACCAAATATCAACTCCTCCAATACTTCATTTAAGGCATGACTCCAATGGAAAGAAGGCTTCTTAATGCCTCCAGTGGCGGATCTCTACCCGACAAGAATCCTACCGAAATCCGCAACTTAATCAAAAACATGACTGAAGATTCTAAACATTCAAGTCATGATGAAGAATGGTACACGGATGCACCCCGAGGTGTGAAGGAAATCCAAACTCCTCAAATTGAAGCACAATTGTCCGAGCTTACGAAAGTTCTAATGATGTTAGCTAAAGACAAGGGTGTGCAGCCCACACCTCGCCCATGGGTATTTGTAATCAAGTGGGACATCCATTTGACATGTGCCCTCAACTTCAAGATGAGGATTATGAAGAAGCAAATGCTTTGGGAGGGTATTACGGGTCAAATTAGTCAGGGTATGAGCAGCCACAGGGTGATCAGAGATGGAATAATAATCAAGGTTGTGGAGGAAATAAAAAAAGACCACCATTTCTTCAACATCAACAAAGGCCGCCCTTTCAACCTCAAAATTTCCAGCCTAGACCACCACCATAACAACCTCCACAAGCGGGTTCATCAAGTATGTCATTGGAGGATATTGTAAAAAGCCTTGCCACTAGCACTCAAAGTTTCCAACAAGAAACCAAGGCTAGCATAAAAAGCTTGGACCAACAGGTGTCACAACTTGCTTAATTCGTGAGTAGAATGGAATCACTATGCAAGCTGCCTAAACCAAGAAGAACCCGAAACATAATGCATGTGTCATTACTTTGAGAGGAGGAAAAAGCTATGAAGGTCCAAGGATTCCGGATGAAGAAGAGGAAGAAAAGGAGATTGAGGTAGAAAAAGCTGTCAAGGGAGAGGAAAGGGAAAATGTTTCAAAGTCAAAGAAGCCAATAGATACTGAAGTGAAAGTAACTCCAACACCATTTCCTTCAAGATTAAGAAGTACAAAAAAAGAACGAGAAGATGATGAGATCATGTCCATGTTTCGAAAGGTTGAAATCAACATTCCTCTTTTAGATGCTATTACACAAATTCCTAGATATGCTAAGTTCCTTAAGGAATTTTTCACATCTAAGAAAAGGCTTAAAGGAAATCAAACGCTAAAAAAATGTAAAGATCTGGGTGTATTCACGGTTCCTTGTAAAATGGGCAACCTTTTGTGCCACGTGAAATGCTTGATCTTGGAGCATCAATTAATGTTTTACCTCACTCAAGCTATAAAACAGTGGGAATTTAACCTATAGCCGACACCAAAGTCATAATTCAACTTGCCGATCGATCTTTGGTACACCCAAGAGGACGTATTTGTGCAAGTCAATGAACTTGTGTTTTCCGCTGATTTTTATGTGCTTGATGTGGGAGATGATGACCAAACCTCAAGTTCCATACTTTTAGGTAGACCATTCTTAAAAAACAGCAAGAACAAAAAATGATGTCTACAATGGTACACTGTCAATGGAATTTGATAGGGGAAGTCATTAACTTCAATATCTATGAAGCAATGAGGTATCCAAGTGATGTTCATTGTATAAATTTTGTTGATGTGATCCAACCTTTGACTGAAAAGTGTTTTGAGTTGACTAACCATGATTATTTGGAGTTAGTTTTGAGCAATAATTTTAATAACAATTTGGTCAAGGAAAATGTAGCAAATTTCAAGCTTGATGAGGAAGTACTAGAAATTGTGGAGTTTATGGAAGAAACGAAGAAAATGAGGTATGATAATACCAAGTTGAAATTGCCCATTTCTAACACAAAACTTCTTCCTTCTGTTGTGCAGGTGCCAAAGTTAGAATTGAAGACTCTTCTCGAGCATTTGAAGTATGCATATCTTGGAGAAGAAGAGACATTTTCTGTTATCATCTCCAATAAGTTGTCTAAAGAGGAAGAAAATAAGTTGGTGAATTTGATGAAAGAGTATAAGAAGGCTATTGGGTGGACGATTGCTGACATAAAGGGGTTTAGTCCCTCTTTATGCATGCATAAGATTCTCATGGAGGAAGACTTCAAACCAACCCGAGAGGCACAAAGAAGATTGAATCCCCCAATGATGGAGGTAGTAAAGAAAGAAATCATGAAGATTTCGGATGCAGGTATGATCTACCCTATCTCTGATAGCAAATGTGTGAGCCCTGTTCAGGTAGTCCCGAAAAAGGCTGGGGTCACAGTTGTCAAAAATGATGAGGGAGAATTGGCACCAACCCTGTGCAAAACGGGTGGTGAGTTTGTATTAACTATAGGAAGTTGAATGCTTCAACAAGAAAGGACCATTTCCCCTACTATTTGTTGACCAAATGTTAGAGAGATTGGTGGGTAAATCCCACTATTGTTGTCTAGATGGTTTATTGGGCTTTCACCAAATTCTGGTAGCCCGGAAGATCAAGAGAAAACCACCTTCACTTGTCCCTTCGACACATTTTCTTATAGGCGTATGCCTTTCGGTCTATGCAATGCACCCACAACATTTTAGAGATGCACGGTGAGCATTTTTTCTAAATATGTTGAAAACACCATCGAAGTTTTCTTGGATGATTTCATAGTTTATGGAAACTCCTTTGATGAATGTTTGAGCAATTTAACAAAAAATTTGAAAAGGTGCATTGACACAGATCTGTGCTTAACTATGAAAAATGTCATTTAATGGTGGACAAGGGATTAATTTTAGGTCATATAGTGTCCCAAAAAGGCTTGGAAGTTGACAAATCCAAGATTGACATCATCAAAAGTCTCCCTTACCCGACAAATGTTCGGTAAGTTCATTCGTTTCTTGGTCATGCAGGTTTCTATTGGCGGTTCATAAAAGATTTCTCAAAGATCACTATGTCAATGTGTCAATTACTCCAAAAAGATGTTGAATTTGAGTTTAGTCAACCAAGCAAAGTCACTTTTGATCGTTTGAAGGTTTTACTCTCTTCTGCTCCAATAATCCAACCACCCAATTGGGATCTCCTATTTGAGATCATGTGCGAGGCGGACAAGACCACGGTTGGGGCGATGTTGGTACAAAAAGTAGATCGAGCTCACCATATCATTTCCTATGCATCCAAGACTTTGGATAATGCTCAAAATAACTACACCATAACAGAGAAGGAGTTTTTAGTGATTGTCTTTGCATTGGAGAAATTCCGACAGTACCTCCTAGGAACCAAAGTGATTATCTATTCGGACCATGCAGCTATAAAGCATTTAATACTCAAGAAAGATTCGAAGCCGAGGTTAATCCAGTGGATGTTTCTTCTGCCAGAGTTCGATATAGAAATCAAAGATAAAAGTGGGGAAGAGAATTTGGTCGCGGATCATCTTAGTCGTATTGTACCACCCGAAGACACCACACCAATCTGTGACACATTCCCAGATGAGCGTTTGTTTATTATCAAGGAAGCCCCATGGTATGCGGACATTGTCAATTATTTGGTCATAAATCAGTTTCCCCTGTATTCCACATGTTAGCAAAAGGACAAAATCAAGAAGGAGGCCAAGCAGTATGTATGGGATGAGCCTTACCTCTGGAAGTATTGTGCAGACCAAATGATCTGAAGGTGTGTTAAGCAAAAGAGGTACAATCCATCCTTAACTTTTGTCATTCCTATGCTTGTGGAAGTCATTTTGGACCCCAAATGACAGCTAAAAAATTCTTAGATAGCGGATTCTATTGGCCTACCATTTTTCACAATTCTTATGTGTTATGTGCACATTGTGATAAGTGCCAAAGATCCGGGTCCTTAAGCTCTAGGAATCAAATGCCCCTTACCCCTATTTTAGTATGTGAAATCTTTGATGTATGGGGTATTGATTTTTTGGGACCATTTCCGCCCTCTTTTGGTTGTTCATATATCTTATTGGCGGTGGACTACGTGTCCAAATGGTTGTAGGCCAAAGCCACCCATACTAATGATTCCAAAATTGTGGTGGTCTTTCTTAAAGCACAGATTTCCTCCCGGTTTGGCACTCCAAAGGCTCTCATAAGTGATTATGGGACTCATTTTTGTAACCGGATGCTTGAAGCTGTTCTAAAGAAGTATGGGGTGACTCATAAGGTTTCAACAACCTATCAACCCAAACCAATGGGCAAGAAGAAGTCTTAAAAAGGAAAATTAAAAGCATTTTAGAGAAAACAGTCAATCTAAACTGCAAAGAGTGGAGTATAAGGTCGGATGATGCCTTATGGGCATACCACATTGCTTTCAAAACCCCCATTGGTATGTCCCCATACCGACTTGTGTTTGGCAGACCGTGTCGCCTTCCAGTTGAGCTCGAGCACAAAGCTTTTTGGGCTGTAAAGAAATTCAACTTGAATGAAGATGAGGCGGGAAACAAAAGGAACCTAGACATTCAAGAGTTAGAGGAGATAAAAAAAATGATGCATATGAAAGTGACAAGATTTACAAAGAGAAGACAAAGGCGTATCATGACAAAATGATCTCCCGGAAAACTTTTTCACAAGGACAAAAAGGGCTTCTTTACCACTCAAGGTTCAAGTTGATTTCAGGGAAGTTAAGATCAAGATGGGTTGGTCCTTTCGTGGTCATAAAAGTATTCGACCATGGTACTGTGGAAATCACAAGCCAACAAACCAGAAAAACCTGCAAAGTCAATGGTCATAGATTGAAACCGTTCTACGAGGGATTCGAGGTGAAGGATGATGAGGTAGAAGTGGTTGGGAACCCCACGTAGCAAGACTGAAGCATACTCGGGGGCCACGTCGAGCCAACGACTTAAAACAAGGGCGGCTAACCGGGAGGCAACCCGAGGGTATTTTTGTCTTTTTCTATAAAAACACTTCCACTTCTGTGAAGTTTTTGGTTTTTAATGTTCCAAATGCGTTTAAACATGTTTTCAAATCACCAAACGGACCTCGATACGAAAATCCATTTCTTTTGAATGAGTGGGGGTTTTTGGGTTCAAAAAGTGGGAAGTGGCAAACAGAGCCGTACACGACCCGTGTTCATTCTGCCTTATACTGAACACGAGTCGTGTTCAAGAGAAGTTAAATTTTTTTTTTGAGTCAGAGAGGTACACGGCCCGTCTTCATTTTTTCCTTATACAGAACACAGGTCGTGTTCATGTGAGGCTAACATTTTCGGAGTCAGAGAGGTACACAGCCCGTGTTCACTTTTGCCTTATACTGAACACGGGTCGTGTTCAACCATTCTCAGCGTTATTTCACCCAACACGACCCGAGTGGATTTACAGTAAAAGAACACGGGTCGTGTTCGCGCAGCCGAACATGTCAGTTTTATGTTTTAAAATCGGGTTTTTCACCTCATTTACTCACAATCACTTCCCAAAACAGCCCCTTTCTCCCAAGAAAACCCCGAGGTCCAATTTTCTTCAAAAACCACTTGATTCTCCATTAATTTTGGCTTAAATCTTTAAAGAGGTTTGATTTTCTTCTTCTACACTTCATCTCCTACATCTCTCACACCAACTTCTTGCATTTTCATGATGGATTTGGGGGTTTTGACAAACCCTAGGTCCGAAAATCACTAAAGATTTTTGTGTTTTTTTTTTGTGCTTAAATCTTTATGTAGGCAAGTTTGGGGAGGTTGAAGAGCAATTTCACACCAACAACAACGCATATCCACTAACAATCAGGTACAATCTTTCCAATTCTTCACTTGTGGATTTTGTGTTCTTACGGTCAAATTGCATGTATTTGCGGTCATTTTGGACTTGACAATAACGTGGAAATCATTCAAAACTGAGTTTCACGCGAGTTTTTGGTGGCCAAACTCGAGTTCACTGGACCCATCAACAGTTGAATTTTTGACCCGTTGACCTGTTGACTTTTTGCCCCAACAAAAAATTTGCATATGGAAGGCGAACATTCTAAACGGCCTAGACACACCAAGTCGTCGGCCCACCGTCGTAGTTCTCCCACACCACCGCCTAGGTCCCCATCACCTCCACCCAATATGGCACATGGTGGTGTGGTTTGTTCCGGGCCAATTTAAGTTGCCAAACTTGAGGCCTTTCTCCAGCGCACTCATACTATTCAGAAATTTACGCATGTGCTATCTCTCCGTGAGTTTCACATCTATAATCAAGTCCACACCTTGTTCTGGAACATTGGATGGCAAGGGTTGTTGTAGGTTCAAGAGCCCAATTATAAAGTCCTGACAACCGAGTTCTTGTCTTCACTCTATTTGGACCACGGTGTCCTACATTTTGGGCTTATCAACCACGATCATGACCTATCCCTAGGTCAAATCAACGCCATAGTCGGGGCCCCCATGGAAAACACCTTTGGCCCCGATGACCCACTCCCATGATACAGTGATCTTACGTGGTGGACTGACCTTACGCATCAACATCCCTATGTCTCAAGTTCTGCAAAAGCCTCATCTCTCATCCATCCTGTGATGAAAGTGGCTCATCGGATTATTGCTTCACTTTTTGTCCCTAGAGAAGAAAGAAGCACCATTAGCACTCTTGAGCTCAAAATACTCTATGCGGTGGCCCAGCCAGACGATAACCTCATTCCTCACTACGGCTCATTCCGTTGCAACAAGCTCACCCTCCTCACCACATCACGGTCTGAAAAATTTATTGTGGCGAAATTGTCGGTTTGTTTGCTAAAAGTGCTCCGGTCCGGGCCCCTTATCCCAGAATTCACCAACCTCTACTCGGTGACCCCTACCTTACCACGACAGTACTCGAGAGCATGAGGATGTTTCAGACGGAGGACGGGAACCACAATTGGTCTGTGGGCCAAAACCACGACCCAAGGCTCCTCATCACTCCCGAAAACCGGAACATTCTTGCCCTCAGGCGGCCTACTAACTTCACCGACTGGCAAATCACGCCTTATCTTTTTGCCGTCTCTTTCTCCGGTGAGGAAGATGAGGAAGGCGGAGAAAGTGACAAGGCTGATGAGAGTGGCAGGGCGGCACCACAAAATTCTCCTCCCATGGTTGGAGCCAGCTCATCCCATCATGCTGGGCACCCATCATATCACCAACAATATATGGATCAATTCCAATCGATCCATACCCGACTCGACACTTACCATCAAGATCTTGCGAACCTAACCCAAAGTTTTTCCTCCTTCACCACTCAATACGCTCGGAATCAAAAGCGTCAGCACAAGCATGAGGAGGACTTTTGGGCTTGAACCCGAAATTCTGACTATTATCCTCCTCCACCTCCTCCGCTAATAGGTTGTTCCGCCCTCTACAAGCATGGGGGATGATGCTTATCTTTAAGCTTGGGGAGTTGTAGAGTTGTACACTAGGTTCATTCATGTATTTTCAAAAAAAAAAATATTTTGCACCCTGCATTTTAAAATATAAAACCCAAAAATATTTTTCCTCTTTGCTCTAGTTTCAAAACTTTTTGCATCCTATTTTTTTTTTAAAAAGTAATTTTACGAGATGATGGCATTCTTTACATATGATAGTTCCATGAAGTGGGAAACGAGAAATCAAATGAAAAACAAAATACCCAAAACGACCGGGTAGTTACTAGAAGTGTAGAATAGCTGTCATGACTAGGGGAGCAAACACCGTAATTCAAGACCCCAGCCTTAGACAATAAAACAATGGCATACTGAAATGTTTTTGTGGGCAGTAATAACAGCTTTAGGATGATTTACTTCTGAATATTTAAAAAGAATATTTATCAAAAACTCTAGACCCATAGAGGATGGACCTATTTGTTGACACGTGTTACCTTCGCGGTAATAAAGAGCTTAAGTATCAGATCCACACAGTCAAGAAAGAAGAATGATTACAACTGCCATATCCAGTATCCAAATCAAAAAATTTAAGCACTTATCCGAAGAAAATTTCAGAAATTCAAAAGTTGATTGAAGAATTCAAAGCTCAAAACAAAGATACAAATCCAAGTTCAATAAAAAATCAAAAGCCTTCTCAAGGTCAAATCTGGCGGATGAAGAAATGTGTGATATGATATTTGTGGCTCTCGAAAAAGTGAAAGCATAGGAGCTGGGGCCCCATCGGGTGGGCTCATTGTTTCAACAATAGCTGATTCGCCGTGACGGGTTCTTAAGGATGCGTCGATTCTGATTCTTGACCATCTAGTCTTAAGGACATGAGATCCTGAACTGTGTTATTTTCTCTCGCAAAAGCTAATTAAGGTATAAAGTTTAAATAAAACTATGGTTGGATTATTGGATTACACCGTTTTGTGGTCTTCCTCACTTTGGGAGTCTGTGATATGTGGAAGGTAGCAAGAAGGTTGCCTATGTATTAATGATTGGAGCCCCATTGATGTAAAGTCTGATTGTATATGTCCATATTTATAAAAATAAATAAAAAGATTACTTGTGTTCTTTATTTTTTCTTTGGTTCAATTTTGTACAAATGTTTCTTTTTCATGGTTTTCATTGCATGCATTCATTCTTAGCTTTTCGGATCTTTCTGTCCCCATTTTATCTATGTTTCTTTTTGCCATCTAGAAATCGTCCTGTTTGTTCGGTTCGTGATCTTTCTTGAGGACAAGAAAGTTCTAAGCTTGAGGAGATTTGTTAGGTGCAATTTGTGCACCTTTTTGCACACCTTTTAGTCCCTTTTTATGCATCTATTTAGCATAATTGTTCTTCCTTTTTCTTCTATTTCATCATATTCATGTTAGTCTTTAGAACAACCTTATTTACACACTTTCATGTCTTTTTTAGGAAAACCAGAGGTTGGGACGCGCTTTGGGAGGTGTCGGGATGCATTGGTGAACAATTCGGGATGATCGGGCGAAGAGCGGGAAAGTTGGAAAAATGAAGTTTGGAATTGGAGTCAGAGGGGTACACGGGGCGTGTTAGATTTACACTAAAAAAGGAGCACGGGCCGTGTTAACCAGAAAAGGGGGTTGCTGACTACACTGAACACGACCCGTGTTGACTATTTTGACACGGGCCGTGTTCGACCCAAAAACTGTCTTTTGGCAGTTTTTCCTATTTTTCATATCACGAGAATTGGGTCATTTACACACACACATGTTGTCACAACTGGAAATTTTGTGTCATGTAATCTATACATTCAAGTTATGTGAATCAAAAACTTCAATCAAATGCATCATACAAGTGCTACAAATAGTCATCAAACAATTGGAAACTTTAGAAGTTCTTGTTTAAGTCCATTTTGGGCTAGAACTCCCTTATTGGATCCAAATGGACCAATAAGCTTCCAATTAGACTATCATGGGCTTAGAACCCTAATTGGGCTCTAATTGGACCCAGTTATTTATTTTAACATTTTGGGCCATATTGGGCCTAGAATGAAATGAATTGAAAGCTTTGATCCATGAATACCCTAAACTAGTTCAACAAAAATGGAAAAATCATACTACATTCTTTTAAGCATAAAACACACTCTAACTAACTCTAATTTTGGGCTTAAGGGAAAAAGCCCAAATTTTTCTTTTCCCTTTCAAAAATCTCGGCCCAAGGCCCAATTCCAAGAAGATAAGGAAGAGTGACTATTTGCTTGCCACCTCACTATTACCCATAGGACTTCCATGCATTATTTCTCATTCTTCCATGCAAATCACTTCAAGATCACATCTCTTCTTCTCTTCTCTCTCACTCTCGACCACTAGCACACACACACACACACCACAAAAATCTCTCAAACTCTCTCAAGAACACTCAAGAACTCTCCTTCCTCCCCTCTCCAAAAATCTCGAAAATTAGGAGCTTTCAAGAGGATCTTGCAAGTTAATCATCATCTAAGGTAAGATTATACTTGGATCTATGGTTTAGATTCTTTTGTTATCAAAATCCTTTCCTAATCTATGCAAAAATCGTGATCTTGCACCCTAGAACCATCTCAAACTCGAGATCTACCAAGGAAAGGTGCTAAGGCCAAAAATCATCAAGTTTTCTCCATCTTTTCTTCCAAAAACCGAAACCACACCCAAGGTGAGCTTCATACCCCTTATTTTCTGTTTTTATGAGTTTTGTGGGGGGGGGGGGGAATACAAGTGAAAGTGTAGATCTATATGTGTTTGTATGCCTTGTATGATTTCCATGCTTATATGTATGCTTTTGTGTGTTATAATGTTGGATCTAGTCATAAAACCCCTCAAAACCGAGATATATCTTGTGTGAAATGATTTTAGCTTCAAATATATTTCTACATACAAAGTGTTTCAAGAAAAATGGCTAAGTGGTTTAGTAATAACTTTCTTTGGGTTAAAAACACAAATTTTGGGCCTAAAATGTGAAAAATACAAAATTAAGGGTCCAAAATGGCATATCACGAATTCTGCTGGATGAAGTGTGCCAAAACAGTTTCCATAAATCAATTTCTGGAAATATACTCATTTAGAGGATTAAAAACATAAATTCCAAGCTTAATGGGCTAAAAATGACATTTTTGGCCCAATGAGGCCCATTATGCGAATTTTTCTGTTTTGGAGGGCCAAAACTGTGATTTTCTGTAAAACAGTGGACTATAAGTGTTCCAAATCCTTTTCAAAGGTTTAAAATGCTTTTTAAATTTAAAAAGGACCAAAGTTGCAAAAATTTTCCAATTTGGGCCAAAATTGCCAAAGTTGCGAAAAAGAAGGGTTAAAACCGAGAAAACTGCATTTTCAGGGACTTAAACTGTTTTCTATGAAAAATATGCTGAAAAATATTAATTTCAATAATTTTTGGTGTTAAAATGTCAAGAAAATTAGTTTAAGGACCAAACCGGGAAGTATTTAATAAAAGGGTTGAAAATGTAAATTTTACAAACAATGAGGGGCTGAAAACAGAAAAATTTCAAGGCTAATTCAATATACACAATTTGATCAAATAATAGCACCGCGACTATCGACGAAATACAATACATTACAATACCAAAAGTCGTTGTTAAACGAATTGGCTCGGTCTCGAGCCAATAGAAATCTACAACTACTAACACTACGACACTACGATTTATACAAGTAACGTTTGGTAATACATTATACATGCGAGTGTGCACAGACGTCTACGCACCATCTTTGGGCCCCAAAAGTGTAAAATCTTGTTCGTTGAGCCTAGCTAGCCCAATGACCTGATCTTAAGGCCCGAAGACATTTTTTTTTACGGAGTGTTGGGTTTTACCGATCCGACACAACGTAAATGGACTTTCAATGGCTTGTATACTACCGGTCCCCAAGGGTCCTTTGGTATAGCTAGTAAAGTCTACATTTTATGCGAGGTGGGTCGGGGACCCCTCGTACATTTTTATCCCCAACCGGTTAATGGAGTTACCGGGGTCTTCGTGACCTCTTTCTCTTCGGATGTGGGACTACACCTAGTCAGGGCGATTGGATAACGTGATTAGTACGAACGACGCCTTCGGGATCGTTAGTATAGCTATAAACTGGGCGTTTGTGTAATGCGGGTTTGTAGTAATTAATCATGCTCGAGAACTTTCCAACGTCGCCTGGGACTGACACTATACGCTATGCAATGGTTTCAATGTAACTTCATGTAATTCAAGGAACTAGGAGAACATCGGGTTTTCCTAGGGTTTTCAATACATACAGATTCGAAATGCATACAACTTCAATGAACATTTTTTTTTACAAAGTATAGGAATAAACAAGCATACCTATGGATCTTCACAAACGTTTTCAAAAGCTTTTTCTTTTCAGAAAATATCGGATTTTCTGGTGGTTTTCAAACAATACAAACATTGGATTTCAAACACTACTTATGAACTCACCAACATTTCATATGTTGACGTTTTTCAAAATACTTGTATTCTCAGGGAACTAGTGAATCAAAGGAAATCATATTCAGTGACGACTTGCAGTTTATTTATATACGAACCGAACAATTTAATTTTTGGGAATGTAATGTTTAAACAATGTATGACATGTAAACGCTACTGGTTGTACTGTATTAATGAATGGTGACGAATGTTGTTATGTTTCATATATATTCAATGTTATGGTATTCAATTGAGTCACGACAGCCCCCAGACGTTTCCGCCGTCTGGTTCGGGGGTGTGACAGGTTGGTATCAGAGCTTTGTTTATAGTGAACTAGCATGTCGAGCCATACATTGATATGCAACTATAAACCAAAAAGAGGGACTAACATAACTCTGAACAAAACAAGTAAATAAAACACACTTGCTTGCATTAGGGATAAGGACCTAACGCTGAATCAAACACAATAATACTGGTATCTCGGTCAATTCGGGACTGTTCTTAGTGATACCAAGGAGTGAATGTAGCCTGATCAACTACATTCTCTCCAAGGTAAAACTAACACACGTCTTGATGAGATCGGGATAGCTAGGGAACCTAAAACTATACCCTTTATCACCAAAAAGAGAACGTTCGCTTAGTCTGTACAATAGTCATAGCACCTAGGAATAATGTTAGCATATTTACGTACTCGCGCAGACAGCATGGCTGGTTTTCATCACCCTGGAGACCCCTACTTCCCTAATCAGGGAAACAACGGATGGCTAGAGGAGGAGGAGCCTGAGGAAGAGCCTGAAGAAGAACCTGAGGAGGACCCCGAAGAGGAATCTGACAGGGAACCGGAGGCAGAAGTCGAGGGCGAGCTTGCCAAACCCGAGGAAGACGAAGAACCTTTCGGAGAGGAGCTCGATGACAGCGAAGGGGGTGATTCGGACGCAGAGTCCGAGGTCATCGACCCCCCTTACCCGATCAGGGTGCCTGCTTATCGTGTGGGACCCACTGGACCTACCCCTCCTTGGGGCATTGATCTTTGGAGATGGAGCAGACATCAGGGACAGCGACCCCCGTTTGGCATGTCACGTGAGTTCTTTGACTTGAGGGACGGAGGACCGGCCGACCGAGCCCTACCGGTTATGGTGAGGCGATTACGAGACACCGGCGACCTTGCTCAGGGCACTGCTGATCAAGTACGCCAGTTGTGGACTAGGGTCGAGCGTGCGGAACAGGAGACGCGTGACGTCCTCCGGGAGTTTCACATGAGGCAGGTAAGGTGGGAATCTCGACTTCAGGACGCAGAACGCTTGGTGGCTCGTCTTCAGGGAGCATCCACATCTTCAGCACCACCTCCTGACGCAGCTCATCGCGGTTAGGGATAGACTTATCATAATAGGTTATTAGGAACTATGTGATGTACTCCGGCTCTATGTTTAAGTGACTACACTACTCATGGAGCCGTTATGCTGTCAGATTAGTATCACATATGTATGCTCCTACGAGAAAATTTTCTTGTATTAAATGCGGATAATATTAATAAACTTTGTGTGTTTTGTTATGATATTACCAGTTGTTATGTGTTGAGACGTTATGATTGTATGCCCGATGGTAGTAATGTTTAGGTTCGCATCATACACCTAGTTAGTAGGATCGCAACCTCACAAAAACCACGTACACTCAACATCTTTCCGTTTCATGACAGAAAGATGCCTCGCCCAGCTACTCGCGGAAATCCCGAACCAACCCCGCCCGAAGTTGACTCCACTGCTTTCCAGGCAGCCGTGTCTGCTGCGGTCACAGCAGCTATGGCACAACTTCACCGAGGGAACAACGGAGGAGGTAACGGGCAAGGATCCGGAAGTTTGAACAACGGGACGAACCAAGGACCCACTAAAACGTGCACCTACAAGGATTTTGCGAACGCTAAACCCCGAACTTTCAACGGCACTGGAGGAGTGATCGCCCTAAAGCGATGGATCGAGAAGGTAGAGTCGATATTCGAGATATGCGAGTGCCCCGAGCAGATGAAGGTGAAGTTCGCGGCCTGCACTTTTATGGACCAAGCACTCACTTGGTGGAATGGACACGTAGAAGCCATGACACTCCCTGTCGCCAACTCGATTCCCTGGGCAGAAATGAAAGAAATGTTAATGGCGGAGTACTGCCCCCGAGGCGAAATACAGAAGATGGAGCAGGAACTATGGAATCTCACGGTGCAGAATGGGAACATCGATGCTTACATATCGAGATTCAGCGAACTATCTCTGTTGTGCCCGGGTATGATCACATCAGAAGGAAAGAAGATCGAACGATTCATCTGGGGACTGACATCCCCCATTCAAGGGAATGTGATAGCTGCGAACCCTGAAATGTTTGACAGTGCAAAGAGATTGGCAAAGAGGCTATATGATCATAACAACAAGAAGAGCGAAAAACCAGTGGAGACTGAGAAGAAGAAGGAGGGTGATGGTAAGAAAGGATGGAAACACAAGAGAAAGGGGCGTCAGGGCCCCGAGACCTCTAAAAAGCAGCAAACAGTGGCAGTTAACGCTGTTACTGCGCCGGTTCCAGTCACATCACATGCTCCAGCCTCAGCTACTTCAAATGCTTCAAGACCCTATTCCGGTAATCTTCCCAAATGCAACAAGTGCGGTTTCCATCACCAAGGGGAATGTAGGGAGTTCCATTGCACCAGTTGCAACCGAAGGGGACACACTGCAAGGTTCTGCAGGACTTATCCTTCTCAGAACCAGAGTCAGGGAAACAACCAGAACAACAACAACCCCCGCAATAACAACAACACCAATGCCGGTAGCAACAATACAGGGCTTAGCCACACCTGTTTCGGGTGCGGAAGGACGGGACACTTCCGTCGGGATTGCCCTAACAACAACAACTCAGGAAACAGAGGAACAGGAAGAATGCTGACTATGGGTCAGAGTGATGCAGTTCAGGACCCCGCAGTTGTGACCGGTACGTTTCTCCTAAACCACACTTATGCATGCATCTTATTTGATACCGGAGCGGAGCGAAGTTTCGTAAGCGAGAAGTTTAAACATTTATTAAAACAACAACCCCGGAAGCTAAATGAAACCTATACGGTGGAAATGGCCAATGGGAAAACCGAATCCACTAGGGAAATCTACATCGGATGTACCCTAACCCTCAACCAACACGTCTTACGAATAGATCTGATGCCAGTATCAATTAGGAGTTTCGATGTGATTATCGGCATGGATTGGTTAAGCCCCCACCATGCTGAGATTATGTGCCATGAGAAGGCCATTCGCCTTCGTCTCCCAAATCACGAAACCCTAGTAATTTACGGAGATAAACCCAGTACGAATTTTCGTCTCATCTCGTGCATCAAAGCACAAAAACACTTGCGAAAGAACAATTTGGCATTCTTGGCTCACATAGTAGACAAGACCAAAGAAGAAACTAACATCCAAGACATTCCAGTAGCATGTGAATTTCCGGACGTGTTTCCCGAAGATCTTCCAGGAGTACCCCCAGAGAGACAGGTTGAGTTCCGAATCGGCCTCGTTCCAGGAGCAACTCCTCTTGCTAAATCACCGTATCGATTGGCTCCTGCTGAAATGCAGGAATTGTCCAGCCAACTCAGTGAGCTTCTGGACAAGAGATTTATCCGACCTAGCTACTCGCCATGGGGAGCTCCAGTGCTCTTTGTCAAAAAGAAGGACGGATCTTTCAGAATGTGTATCGATTACAGAGAGTTAAATAAACTCACTGTTAAAAACCGCTACCCACTCCCGCGAATCGACGATCTATTCGACCAGCTCCAAGGAGCTAGCTATTTTTCAAAAATAGATTTACGGTCCGGATACCACCAACTCAAAGTCCGAGAAGAGGATATTCCTAAAACCGCTTTTCGAACCCGCTACGGACATTATGAATTCGTTGTAATGCCCTTCGGTCTAACAAATGCACCTGCCGCATTTATGGACCTAATGAATCGAATCTGTCGACCGTTCCTGGACAACTTCGTCATTGTGTTTATCGATGACATCCTCGTCTATTCTCGAAACAAAGAGGAGCATGGCCAACATCTCCGACAAGTCCTAGAGACGCTGCGATCGGAAAAGCTTTACGCCAAACTCTCTAAGTGTGAGTTTTGGCTACGGAGCGTGAATTTTCTAGGTCACGTAGTTAGCCAAGATGGAATTCATGTGGATCCCTCTAAGGTCAAAGCTGTGGAAGGATGGGCAACTCCGACTACGCCCACCGAAATTCGTCAGTTCTTAGGCCTAGCAGGCTACTATAGGAGATTCATCCAAAACTTCTCTAAGATCGCCAAGCCGCTTACCTTGCTTACGCAAAAGAGCGTGCCATTCAAGTGGACAGACCGACAAGAGATTGCGTTTCGAACCTTGAAGCAAGCTCTCTGTAGCGCTCCTGTGCTATCTCTACCCGAAGGAACGGAAGATTTTGTAGTCTACTGTGACGCGTCGAATCAAGGCTTAGGTTGCGTTCTCATGTAACGTGGAAGAGTGATAGCATATGCGTCCCGCCAACTAAAGACGCACGAAGTAAATTACACGACCCATGACCTAGAACTGGGAGCCGTGGTCTTCGCCCTAAAAATTTGGAGGCACTACCTGTACGGTACAAAGTGCACCATCTTCACGGACCACAAGAGCCTCCAGCACATCTTGAATCAGAAGGAGCTGAACATGAGACAACGAAGATGGGTGGAATTGCTGAACAACTACGAATGCGAGATCAAGTACCATCCAGGCAAGGCCAACGTGGTAGATGATGCATTAAGTCGGAAGGAGTACTCTAATCGCCGTACGAAAACGCATTCGATAACCATTCAGTCTCATCTGGCCACTCAAATTGCATCAGTCCAGCCGGAGGCTATGAAAGCGGAAAATAGAATTAGCGAGGCGTTTCGCGGGATGGAAAAGAACCTAGAAGCAAGAGAGAATGGGGTATACTACTTCATGAACCGTATTTGGGTCCCAAAAATCGGAGGATTTAGGGAGACCGTTATGAAGGAAGCCCACAAGACACGATACTCCATTCATCCCGGTTCGGACAAAATGTATTTGGACATCAAGCAACACTATTGGTGGCCTAACATGAAGGCGGAAATCGCGACTTATGTTGGTAAGTGCCTTACGTGCGCCAAAGTAAAGGTGGAATACCAGAAACCTTCCGGATTGTTACAGCAACCGGCAATCCCTGAGTGGAAATGGGAGGGGATTTCTATGGATTTCATGACCAAGCTGCCCAAGACGTCAGACGGATTGGACACCATATGGGTAATAATCGACCGACTGACGAAATCTGCCCATTTCTTGCCAATCAAAGAATCCTACAAGATGGAGAGACTGACGCGGTTGTACCTACGAGAAATCATAAGACTCCATGGAGTGCCAAAATCTATCATCTCGGATAGGGACAGTAGGTTCACGTCGCGCTTTTGGCAATCACTCCACAAGGCAATGGGAACTCATCTTGATATGAGCACCGCGTATCACCCACAAACGGACGGTCAAAGCGAACGAACCATTCAGACACTTGAAGACATGCTTCGTGCTTGTGTAATAGACTTTGGAAAGTCTTGGGATACCCACCTACCGTTGATCGAGTTCTCATATAACAATAGTTACCATTCAAGCATCAAGGTGGCCCCTTTCGAAGCACTGTACGGGCATAAATGTAGGTCACCGTTATGTTGGGCTGAAGTAGGTGACACCCAGCTAGCAAGAACGCATACGTCGGATAGGGCAATAACAGGACCGGAGATTATTCGCGAAACCACAGAAAAGATCGTTCAGATCAGAGCCCGATTACAAGCGTCGCGCGACCGACAAAAGAGCTACGCTGACAAACGGCGAAAACCCTTAGAATTCCAGGTCGGTGATCGAGTACTGTTGAAAGTCTCACCCTGGAAAGGGGTTATACGTTTCGGAAAACGGGGAAAGCTGAACCCGCGATACATTGGACCTTTCGAAATCGTCGCTCGAATAGGCCCAGTAGCATACAGACTACAACTACCCGCGGAGCTAAACGGTGTACACCCCGTGTTTCACGTCTCTAATCTGAAGAAGTGCCTATCAGATGAAACCCTTGTCATTCCTCTTGACGAAATCGAAATCAATGAGAATCTCCTGTTCGTCGAAGAACCAATCGAAATCATGGACAGTGAAGTGAAGCGTACTAAGCAAAGTCGCATCCCGATCGTGAAGGTACGGTGGAACGCAAAGCGTGGGCCAGAATTCACGTGGGAACGCGAAGATCAAATGAAGCAGAAGTACCCTCACCTATTCTAGCATTCTCAAATCTAGCTTTCAAACAGAATTTCGGGACGAAATTCCCTCTAACGGGGGGATGATGTCACAACTGGAAATTTTGTGTCATGTAATCTATACATTCAAGTTATGTGAATCAAAAACTTCAATCAAATTCATCATACAAGTGCTACAAATAGTCATCAAACAATTGGAAACTTTAGAAGTTCTTGTTTAAGTCCATTTTGGGCTAGAACTCCCTTATTGGATCCAAATGGACCAATAAGCTTCCAATTAGACTATCATGGGCTTAGAACCCTAATTGGGCTCTAATTGGACCCACACTTATTTATTTTAACATTTTGGGCCATATTGGGCCTAGAATGAAATGAATTGAAAGCTTTGATCCATGAATACCCTAAACTAGTTCAACAAAAATGGAAAAATCATACTACATTCTTTTAAGCATAAAACACACTCTAACTAACTCTAATTTTGGGCTTAAGGGAAAAAGCCCAAATTTTTCTTTTCCCTTTCAAAAATCTCGGCCCAAGGCCCAATTCCAAGAAGATAAGGAAGAGTGACTATTTGCTTGCCACCTCACTATTACCCATAGGACTTCCATGCATTATTTCTCATTCTTCCATGCAAATCACTTCAAGATCACATCTCTTCTTCTCTTCTCTCTCACTCTCGGCCACTAGCACACACACACACACACCACAAAAATCTCTCAAACTCTCTCAAGAACACTCAAGAACTCTCCTTCCTCCCCTCTCCAAAAATCTCGAAAATTAGGAGCTTTCAAGAGGATCTTGCAAGTTAATCATCATCTAAGGTAAGATTATACTTGGATCTATGGTTTAGATTCTTTTGTTATCAAAATCCTTTCCTAATCTATGCAAAAATCGTGATCTTGCACCCTAGAACCATCTCAAACTCGAGATCTACCAAGGAAAGGTGCTAAGGCCAAAAATCATCAAGTTTCCTCCATCTTTTCTTCCAAAAACCGAAACCACACCCAAGGTGAGCTTCATACCCCCTATTTTCTGTTTTTATGAGTTTTGTGGGGGGGGGGGGAATACAAGTGAAAGTGTAGATCTATATGTGTTTGTATGCCTTGTATGATTTCCATGCTTATATGTATGCTTTTGTGTGTTATAATGTTGGATCTAGTCATAAAACCCCTCAAAACCGAGATATATCTTGTGTGAAATGATTTTAGCTTCAAATATATTTCTACATACAAAGTGTTTCAAGAAAAATGGCTAAGTGGTTTAGTAATAACTTTCTTTGGGTTAAAAACACAAATTTTGGGCCTAAAATGTGAAAAATACAAAATTAAGGGTCCAAAATGGCATATCACGAATTCTGCTGGATGAAGTGTGCCAAAACAGTTTCCATAAATCAATTTCTGGAAATATACTCATTTAGAGGATTAAAAACATAAATTCCAAGCTTAATGGGCTAAAAATGACATTTTTGGCCCAATGAGGCCCATTATGCGAATTTTTCTGTTTTGGAGGGCCAAAACTGTGATTTTCTGTAAAACAGTGGACTATAAGTGTTCCAAATCCTTTTCAAAGGTTTAAAATGCTTTTTAAATTTAAAAAGGACCAAAGTTGCAAAAATTTTCCAATTTGGGCCAAAATTGCCAAAGTTGCGAAAAAGAAGGGTTAAAACCGAGAAAACTGCATTTTCAGGGACTTAAACTGTTTTCTATGAAAAATATGCTGAAAAATATTAATTTCAATAATTTTTGGTGTTAAAATGTCAAGAAAATTAGTTTAAGGACCAAACCGGGAAGTATTTAATAAAAGGGTTGAAAATGTAAATTTTACAAACAATGAGGGGCTGAAAACAGAAAAATTTCAAGGCTAATTCAATATACACAATTTGATCAAATAATAGCACCGCGACTATCGACGAAATACAATACATTACAATACCAAAAGTCGTTAAACGAATTGGCTCGGTCTCGAGCCAATAGAAATCTACAACTACTAACACTACGACACTACGATTTATACAAGTAACGTTTGGTAATACATTATACATGCGAGTGTGCACAGACGTCTACGCACCATCTTTGGGCCCCAAAAGTGTAAAATCTTGTTCGTTGAGCCTAGCTAGCCCAATGACCTGATCTTAAGGCCCGAAGACATTTTTTTTTACGGAGTGTTGGGTTTTACCGATCCGACACAACGTAAATGGACTTTCAATGGCTTGTATACTACCGGTCCCCAAGGGTCCTTTGGTATAGCTAGTAAAGTCTACATTTTATGCGAGGCGGGTCGGGGACCCCTCGTACATTTTTATCCCCAACCGGTTAATGGAGTTACCGGGGTCTTCGTGACCTCTTTCTCTTCGGATGTGGGACTACACCTAGTCAGGGCGATTGGATAACGTGATTAGTACGGACGACGCCTTCGGGATCGTTAGTATAGCTATAAACTGGGCGTTTGTGTAATGCGGGTTTGTAGTAATTAATCATGCTCGAGAACTTTCCAACGTCGCCTGGGACTGACACTATACGCTATGCAATGGTTTCAATGTAACTTCATGTAATTCAAGGAACTAGGAGAACATCGGGTTTTCCTAGGGTTTTCAATACATACAGATTCGAAATGCATACAACTTCAATGAACATTTTTTTTTACAAAGTATAGGAATAAACAAGCATACCTATGGATCTTCACAAACGTTTTCAAAAGCTTTTTCTTTTCAGAAAATATCGGATTTTCTGGTGGTTTTCAAACAATACAAACATTGGATTTCAAACACTACTTATAAACTCACCAACATTTCATATGTTGACGTTTTTCAAAATACTTGTATTCTCAGGGAACCAGTGAATCAAAGGAAATCATATTCAGTGACGACTTGCAGTTTATTTATGTACGAACCGAACAATTTAATTTTTGGGAATGTAATGTTTAAACAATGTATGACATGTAAACGCTACTGGTTGTACTGTATTAATGAATGGTGACGAATGTTGTTATGTTTCATATATATTCAATGTTATGGTATTCAATTGAGTCACGACAGCCCCCGGACGTTTCCGCCGTCTGGTTCGGGGGTGTGACACATGTGTCACACCCCCGAACCAGACGGCAGAAACGTCTGAGGGCTCGCGTGACTTAAATTGAATATCATCACAATGAATATACATGAATCATAACATAAACATCACCATGCATCAATATATTACAACTGGAATTGTTCACATCAAGTACATTGTTTTAACATTGCATATCCACACATAAATTGTTTGATAGATATCATAAGCAAAACACCCTAACATACTTGGTACTTATTCCTCGACTTACCTGTTACCTGAGAATACAAGTTATTTTGAAAAACGGTCAACATATGAAATGTTGGTGAGTTCATAAGTATGTTGTGTTAAAATGATTTGTGTAGTTTGTAAAACCTAGAAAATCCGATAATTTCTGAAAAGACCATTGTTTAAAAAAAAGTGTAAAGATCCGATGTTTTCCGAATACATAAAACACAGTGATTTCTCAAAAATTGTTATACCGCCACAATGAATGATTTTGATTACTCTTCCTTGATTACTCGGGTGGTGTTGGATTAATTAAGGTTTGTGAGTTATTATAATCATGCATTAGTAATGACTAGTTTATAACTACAGTTTACGATCGATTCTTAGAGGCATCGCCCGTAATAACTCACTTAATCCAACCACCTTGATTACTCTCGATTATCGCCCTGAATCTGTTTACGTTGATTACTCATAAGCCTAGCAAACGAGGAAAAGAGGAGTACAAGTCCTGCTGCTTCCGTGAGTTTACTTTAGGCCGTCGGGGATGCGAAAGACTCGCTAGTCCATCTCGCATTTGATTACTTTGACCTTATTGGCAATACTATTGGACCACTAGGGCCCAAAAGCACTTGAGAGCCATTGAAGGTCCCTTTATATGGAATTGGGCCATAGAAGGCCCAATAACATATAAAAATTATCCCTTGGGCCCAAAGATCATGTTAATGGACTTGCAAAGTCCAACACGCATGATTTGAAACTTTCAAGCCCAAGTGTCGAATGTTTACTTGTCTTAGGTATCACATATCTATTGGAGGGTTCAATTTAACGATTGTTGTTTTTGTATCGATTCGAGACCGATCGATTCGTTTATAACGATATTTGGAGTTAAACGTGTATTCGTCTTTCAATTTTTCGTAAGTCGTGGTTTTGTATTATACTTAATGAAATAATTTGCTTAAAACAGTGGTTTGACCTTTTCAACACCTTCCTTTTGATAAAAATGACAGTTTTAGTCCTTTATATAAAAGAAAAGACATTTTTAGCCCTTAAAATATTTTCTTGACACTTTGCATCATAGATTTGTTGAAATGATAGTTTTAACTCAAAACTTATTTTGTTAACAGTTTCACCCTTTTCAAAATAATATTTTTCGATTTAAAACCCAACTTTTCGCAATTTTTATAGTTTTGGCCCAAAATCCAAAAACTTTACATCTTTTATCCTTTTTGGAAATGAAAAGCATTTTTGACCCTTGAAAATAGTTTTGTTACACTTTTTATCCCCTGATTTGAAGAAACTTTCATTTCAGCCCCTTTAATTGTCATTTTTCACAATTTTGGGCTTATTGGGCCGAAAAGCCCAAAATTAGCCCATTAAGCTAAAAACTTACATTTCAAGTCCTTTGAAAATTTTAATATTCAGAAAAACAATTATTGAAACTGTTTTGACTCTTTTGACCCTTAAGAAACCGTGATTTGGCAACCTTTAACCCAAATTTTTGTATATTTGACAATTTAAGCCCAAAAATGAGTCTTTATGTTGAAGTATGTTTAACACAATCTTATAAGTTATTATTCTCGACTTGTTTGGTGTAGAATAACTTAGATCATGTTTGTTTACTTTATCATGTCATAGATCTCGAGTTAACACCCCTTTTTAGTTACATGTTCATCACAAAAACACATAAAATCATACATACATGCATAAAATCACACATAGCATACACATACACATAGATCTACACATTTTCTTGTATTCTCCCTCATAAAACATAGGAAAACCGAAAAGATAGGGGTATGAAACTCACCTTGAGTATGTGTTTTCGGTTTTGAAGGAAGAAATGAAGAAGGTTTCGATCCTAGCAAGTCTTCTTGGGAGATCTCGAACTTAGAGGCTTCTAAGAGAGTGATCATGAGTTTGAATAGATTAGGAAGAGATTTTGATAAAACAAAGAATCTAGATCATAGATCCAAGCATGATCTTACCTTAGATGATGAATTTGTGGGATAATCTCCTTGAGAAGCTTCCTAAATCTCGAAAACTTGATGAAGAATGGAGAGAGTTTCTTTGAGAGTGTTTAAGTGAGATGTGTGTGTGTTTCTTTGTGGTTCTCAGCCAAAGGTAGAAAAGAGAGAGAAAGAGAGAGTTTTGAAGTGATGTGTGCATGGAAACATGGGATGAATTGCATGGAAAACCAACCTATAAAAATGAGGTGGCATGGAAAGTCAACTCTTCTTTCTTCATGCTTTGAGGTTGGGCCGAGAATTAGAGAAAGAGAAGGAAATTTTGGGCCTTTGGTGTTTAATCCATATTATTGTCCAATTAAATGATTCTTGGCCCAAAATAAATCAAGAAGTGATTTTTATGGCCCATTAGGGCTAATTAGGTTAGTTATGGCCCAATGAGGTCCATTAAGGTATTTTATTTCATTCTAGGCCAAATATGGCCCAAAATATTAAAATAAATGGAAGTGGGTCCAATTAGAGCCCAATTAAGAATTCTAAGCCCAAGATAGTCCAATTGGAAGCTTATTGGCCCATTGGGCCTAATAAGGAAATCCTAGTCCAAAATGGACTTAAACCGGGATTTCTAGGGTTTCCAATTCTTTGTTGACTATTTGCAGTGTTTGATTGAAGTTTTGTTTTTATTAAATAAGCATCATGTTGGATTAGTGTCTAAGGCTATAACTATATTTGGTAAGTGCTTGACCCGGTTGTGCATGGTCCTTTTGGGTTGCCTTCACCATAGCAACTTGACAGGATGATTTGTTAAGAGAGAAGAGATATTATTGTTAATATATTGTGAGAATAATATATTAAAGGAATAATATTGTTATTTAATTAATATAAGTCATATATTAATTAAGAATTAATTTGGTGACTTAATGAGGTTAATTGAATAAAGGGGCATAAACTGTCAAATGTGTGATAGTTGTGTTTTGGGCTATGTATCCTTATAGATAATAGGGTGGACGAAATTTAGGGTTTGGGAACCTTAGATTCGTCCAAGCCTAGAATCTAGAAATCTTGGATTTCTTAGGGCCTAAGTTATTCAATTAGGGTTAAAGGTGGAACCCTAGTATCCCATATTATAAATAGATCCCTAGGGTGAGGGAAATTGGCACTCACGCAAGGCAAGGAACCCTAGGGCCGATTTCTCACCCTCTCCTCTCTCTCAAGATCATCCTCTTGCTAGTTGGTGTTTGTAAGCCATTAGAGGAGTAACAATTGTGTCTCTAAGCTCCAAGAAGAAGAAGTATCAATCAAGTAATCTAAGGTATTGCTCTAGATCCAATTTCATATGATTTAATTCAATTGTTTACATTAGATCTAGTATTGTAAGTCTTGGATTCAATGCATGTTCAATTAGAGAAACCTAGATCCAAGCATTAGGGTTTGCATGTGCCCATAGGAAAGTTCTTATGGCTCAAACCCATCACATCATACATGCTTTCACATTGTTGATTCACATTTGTTATCATTGTTTAATGTTTACAAGACACCAAATTCCTAGTTGTGACAACATGATACGAGAGGACATTGGGTGAAGGAATTTCGGAGGTTTTTGAAATGATTTAATCGTTTGTCATTTGGAAACATTATTTCCCTTAATTGTAAGTTGTGGTTGCACATCATTTCCATCTTTACAACTTATGATTTTGTTCTAGCCATGTGTGGCTAGAACCCTAGTTTCTCCAACTCCATGTTTTGACTTCTTGGTTGTGATTTCAATCATATGACTTGATGTTTGCTTTTCATTTCTATCTAGTGAAATTGATTTTGCTTCAATTGAATGTTTGATTCTAATTGTGATTCTTATTGCCCATTTGAATTAGGGTTAGGTCATTCAAGTTATTCATTTTGCAAAATCTGTAATTGTTTTGTGAATTGGACAAAGTAACAAGCATTAAATTGATTCCTTTGAATGAATTTAGTGTAAATCTTTTATGAGAGTTATACACATATGTTTATTAATATATTGTAAGTTATAATATATTAATATGAAGTTATTTAATTAGTGTTAGTCTTATTTTAATTATGAATTAATTTAGAGATTAAAAGGAAGACTAATTAAATGGTGGGCTATTGTTTTATATGGTGTGGGCTAACACTCATTTGTTAATGGGCTAGGCTTATGTGGAAGTCCATGGATGATCCATGGAGCTATTAACCCATGGATCCTTGGAAAAGGAAAGGTCATGGGTTATTAGGGTTTCACCCTAACCATGCACACTATATAAGCATGCTTATGTTGCATGAAATAGCCACTAGTGTGGTTTTGTGTGTGTGGCCGATTTTCTATGTGTGTATACACTCTCTCAAAGTTTTCCAAGTGTTTGTGGTGATTTGTGATTCCATTTGAGGCATTCACACTATTGGTGCTTGGCTCTCAAACTCCAAACAATCAACCATCATCAAAAGGTATGTATTTCTACTAGTACTTTTATGATTCATAATCCTTATGCTATGCTAGTTAGGAAGAAACCTTGGAAATTATTATTTGCATGTATTTTAGAAGAAAACATAGATCCAAGGTTTATTAGGGTTGCATGCACACTTAGGAAGTGTTAGATTGCTCAAAACCCAACAGTGGTATCAGAGCCTAGGCTTGTTTTCTTGAATACTTGATGCAAGTTGCTGAAAAATGTCGAAAAACTGCATTTTGCACAGCAGACTCGCCGAGTCCATGTGTAGATTCAACCAACTCGCCGAGTCAGTTCATGCACTCGACGAGTTAGCAGGCCTGAGTGCAGATTTTCGAGTTTTGGTGCTGGAATTGGTCTAGAATCATTACCTTAAACTGTTTTGATCTTATAAAACCTGTTTTTGATGTGGTAATGATGATGGTGGACTAATTTCAAAGTTATAATCAAAATTTCAAGTTTATATGTGTTCATATGATTCTTGAAATTGTTGATGTGGATGTTCATGTTCATATGAGTTTTGTTAGATCATAGGAATTATTTGCAAATTGTTTGTTAGTTAATTCTTGATCTTAATGTGTTTTAATGGAATTCATAATTTTTCCTCAAGTTATGGAATTCCAAAAGTTTTTTTTCTTTTAAATGTTTTTTTAAGAAGTCATAAGTTACACTTTAGAAGAGTTTTTCTAATAAATGCTTTTATGGACTTCATAACTTGTCCTCAAGTTATGGATTTCCAAGAGACTCATCATTAAAGTTATTAAACACTTAATTAAAACTCATAAGTTATGAATATCCAAAAGTTTATGAATTGTTCAAAACTTGCCCTCAAGTTTTGGAATTTGTAAAGTCTCACACAAACTTTAATTCCATACCCTAGAAGTTTTAAAAGTTAAAATTCTACCCTTATACTATTATAATATTAATGGTTAGTTATTATATATATGTATAAGAACAAGTCGTTTTACCGTTAGTAGGCCTCATTCACGAAGCCGGTCTATAAGGTGGGTATAAGGTTTTTGCCTATAAAATGGCAACTTAATGGGTGTCCACTCTCACCCACCGCTTGCTTGACTGGTGGAGGGTCGTTAGCCGAACGGGTAGGACAATGACTTTAAATTCTCATTAAAAGTATAATGATTATTATAAAGTAACTAAATATTTTTTTATTTAATTCCCAATCTTAGTTACTTTAGGAAAAATGTGAATTTGGTGCTAGCCCATGGAATTCACACTTTGTACCTTACCAAGTCGTTGGTGGAGCGTGTGTGGTTAACCGGCACACTAACTTGGACTAGTAAGGATCACGAAGGGTGACTTAATGTTTGTCATAGATCAATGGAGCGTGTGTGGTTAACCGGCACATTGATTAGGTGATAATATTAATGGTACCAAGTGAATTGGTATGGTTATTCACACCTTGTTTTGTGATCCTCGACATCCCAGTCACAAAATTTGAGAGGGCACACTCGAGATTGAAACATGCCATTGAAAAGCTCAATGAATCTCAAAAGATCTTGGAATTTCAAATCCAATTAAAACCTAATAAATTATTTCGTTTTTCATGGTGGAAATTGGTGAATCGTCATTCGCCTACCTTCAAATATTTTATAGCTTGGATTACGGCATCCCTCTTCCAAATTATAAAATATTGTGTTGGGTCCTAGCCTTAATATTTCATATTGGGTGTTATATTAAGGACTTTGAATCAACTAACTTGATTTTCTCCCATTATAGATGTCTGGTTTAGACAACTATGATCTTCCCAAATCTCTTGAAGATGGTGTCCCTCAACACCATGCTTCACTTCCTCCACCTCCTCCAATTATTCTCCCTCACCCACAAGTTCTTGAAAAGTTTAAAGTCACTCAATCCCTATTGGCAAGCATAGTCTATGTGTGCTCACATCTTGGAGATAAAGTCACATATTGACAAGTCGGGAGAGTTGGGTGTCAAAGTCCCGTGAAAGTTGGATGTTCAATCACTTTCTTAGTAACATAGTGAGTCTCTTTGGGACTACTATGAGATGGACTATGACATGACCCTTAATGATGTTATCTATTTGCTTGGTGTTGTGGAATCAGCAATGATTTGGAACACCAGTAAAGAAAATTTGATTAAAAGAACAACTTCCCAAGTCTTAAATGGACATTGACAATGATAGCATTGGATATCTAGAAAAATATTTCTCTTCCCAATGGAAAGGGATCGGCTATAGTCAACTCGGTTGACCAAATAGTAAAGAGAAAGGCAAATTCTGAGATAGTCTCATGTGCCATTATCAAAGAGTCCATGTGTTTTGTTGCCAAAGGAAGGGGCATTGGTTGCGAAGCTGCCCTATTCACCTGAAAGGTCATAAGGTTGATCAAGTCAAGAGGTTTGACTCTACTTCGGGTACAGTCTACTGTCTAACTCTAATAAGTTCCTATTTGGAGATTCTTATTACATAATGTGAATGGGTCACATGTTGATGTTTTAAGATTCAAAGAAAAGATAGGAAGCTTAAAATAAGTATATGTTGATTCTGATTGCAAAGGTGGGTTTCGATCGCATGGTTCGGCAATCAGAATTTTGAGCTATTGCTTAAGAGTTATAATATATTGCTTATGAATAGATAACAACAAGGTTTTCATGTGGATTGTAAGGATAAGTTTTTCCGCAAAGTTTTAAAATAAAAGAAAAAAAAAGAGTTTTAATTTTATTTATTTTAAAAATATCCTTACAATGGCATCTGTGGAAAATTGTTGCTTATATGTTTCTAGTAATAGCAATATTGGAAAGTGGATTTGATTCTTTCATTTGTGGTAGTGTCTGAATTTACCAAATGAAGAAAGTTTTTCATCACCCAAGTTTCAATTGGATAGAAACTTGGAATCATACAAGTTGTATTGTATGATGAATGAGAATTTTCATCTTTGAAAATTAAGACTAATTCTTTGATCACATGTATATGTGAGTCAAATGAAGGACTAAGGAATTAGGTACACTGGGTGTGCGCTGGTCAAGGTCCACCACAAAGATTGATTTGTCATGATTTACTAAAGATTAGTAAATATGATTATACTTATGAGGTTAAGTATAATTCTGTAACATTGGAAAGGTTACAATGTATGACAAAACAAATGAGAAGAATCAAATTAGGCAGAAAGATAAAAGTTTCTCAAATCTGAAAGGATGGGAGAGTACTTTAGTATCATATTTCATGATCATCTTAATGATTATGAAACCATATCACAAATTCATACTCTAAAGACGTCTTAGTGCATTGTTATCGCTAAGAAGAGAGGTCATGAATTGTTGGATTGGTTAAAATCAAGAAGATGAGTCATATTTTGTTCCAAAACAATTCTTAGAGTCATACTCCAAGATTGTAACCTGGAGTGACATAAAGGAAGATTTATTAACACTTATCAAATGTAGTGTAAAATGTTTCTACCCTTGTACATTTGAGATTGGTAAGTTGTGATGTCTTGGATGAGACAAAGACCAACTAAGACCAACTGTGTGAAGTGTTAGTCTTGATAAGAATCCGCACTATCCCTTGAATATTTGTTTTGTCAAGGAATGGTTCTTGACTGGGGAAACTTATATGTCAAGGGGACAGTGGGAGCCTTAAAGATCCTGAAAGAGTTTCAAGAGTTAATCAAGAGTAAAACCTGTAATTTATCACTAGCACACAACTTAAGGTTTGCAACCTATCGTGTTGACATAATTCTTGTTTCTGTACCTACTTCAAATAAGTTGAATTTGCATGTGAGTTATCAGAGTTCAACCTGGAAGCATTGGTGGGCCTTGTGCTACCAAGGTGACAAGAAACTAAGATTGAACAAGATTTAAGGCTGAATTTGTCACTAACCTTATCTTGTGATTATGGTTTTGACAAATTCACATGGATAGGAACTCATACACTATAAAATCTAAGTATCATAAGGTTTCTCTCCGATTCATGAAAATGATGGTGTGGAAACGCTTTCACTAAGTAGATTTTACGTAGATATCAATTGTGTTATTTGCATTTTCAAAAGTCGTTATTGGAGCGCGTGTGGTTCACCGGCACACTAACATGGACTTGTGAGAAATGGCAACCGTCTAAACAATTAAGACTATGATTACGGTATCCCTTTTCATAGTTCTGAAAATTGTTTAGACACACATGTGAGCTATCTAAGAAAGGGTGTATGAATCTAAATTTCAGAAGTCCAGCAGATATCTGGAAATATGTCAGAGCTAGTGGGAGCATAAGTGTTATGCTGATAATCATCATGTTAGTGGGAGCATGATTATTACGTTTAGTGTTGCAAGTTAGCAATGTTAATTATAGAAGACAAAAGTTTCAATTCGTGAAGTTGCAGGGGTTGAAAAGTTGTTTTGCTATAATTAAGGGAGAGGAAATTATACTTCATTTCAATTCTAGAAGCTTAGATTGAGATTTTAATCATCTTTAGTCAGGGACATATACTTCATTTCAATTCCAAAAGATTAGATTGAGATTTTAATCATCTTTAGTCAAGGATATATATATATGAATGTTATGTCTGAATGGTTCGACTTAAGGAAATTCTATATATATTGCGTTCTCAAAATTCAATTATGACTACGGCATCCCTCTTCATAGTTAAATTTTGAAAACATGGCAAATAAAAAATATTGTAGCAAAAGACTGGTCTAGTATCATGTCTTTATGTGAGACATCATGAATCGTGTCCCGTATGCTTCGGATATAGGATCGATTGCATGTGCTATAATATTCATCTTTTCTAAATTTTCCAAATGCTTAAGGCATTAAGAAGGGAAAAGCCTAGAACTGGATATGACTAAAGTGATTAAGCAATTGTCGAGGACAAATCCGAGGTTCGCAAAGATTGGTTGCTCAGGGACAGTTGGAAGTATGATGTAAGTTGTCGGAAATGACCGTATTGACATGTTCTGAAAAGAAGTAACTCTTGTTCGGAAGTGATAGTCAAAATGGGACTATGGAAATGTCTCCATAGGTGGAAGTTATTCAATCTATGTAAGATTAGAAAACCTTAATGCAAGAAGGATGTTCAAAGCAATGTACTTTGAATATGAGACTTCCGTTCCATAGAAGTTGACCTTCTTTGGAATACTCTGTAATGACTGGTGACAAGGTTTTGGTGACTTTGTGCATAATCATTACAAGAGGAACATTGCATAAAAGTTTAAAATCTAACAGTTTTTTTGGTAAATGATAGGAATCGGGGATTCTCACATTTACAATAAGGATTTGGGATTGTGAAATGAGTATCAATGGAATCATGTTCAATTGATCTACATCACAATGTAAGGATCATAGACAAACATAGTGTGCATACTTGGAGTATGGCATAACTATTGTTTAGAAAAACAAAGTGTACATGCTAGGAGCATGGGACGACTGTTGTTTTTTATTCAAGTCTTAAGTTGATTGTTTGAAACATTATACAATGAATAATGTGTATTCAATATGGTGATAAATAAAAGGTGGTTCTATTTATATTCAAAAGGGTTCTGAGACCATATTGGATTCGATTATTATTGTGTTTCACTTTGTATGTTTTGACTTCCAAAATAACTAGGTTATTCTTTCCGAATGACTAAGTTATTTAAACACTCCACAGTCGTTCATATGTTGGAAGTAGGTATGAATCAAGACTGTCATGAATCGAGTTTGTAGATGGCTAAATGGGTTTAGTCATAGCAATGGTTGCTACAACATTCATGAGTGCTCATAAGTTATGAGTATTGGAATAAACCCACGCTCGCTTGTATCAATTCATGGAATTTATCTCGAGTGATCGTGAGACGGTAATATCATATAAATTTTCAAACCTAGAGATATGAGTTGTTACCTATGAGTTGGTTGTGCATTGATTGCACGTAAACGCATCAGTAACTTGATGTTATAAAACGTGCCTTTGTGTACAATTCAACAAGTAGTAGAACAAGCATATGAGTCAAAGTTTATCTATTCCTTCTAGAAATAGAAGCGATATCTGGGCCCCTCGATGATTTTGTTGTGACCTATGTACTGTCCGGTCAGAACTAAATTGATGTGTTCGATTAAGTTCTTTGTCAAACAAATCGGAAACCGGGAAACAAACTGCTGGACAATAAGTACGACGTTGTTCCATGTATTTGTCCGGCTGATATCATGAGAACAGAGGATTATATGATCACTTATCTAAAATGGCGCTTCATAGTTCAACAGAGTTTTCGAGAGCTACGATTGCTGGTTGGTTCCTGAAGTAACATACGCAAATATAGTTATTAGACTTATCCAAATGGGAGCCTGTTGGATAAGGTGTCTAAGTCCATAACTTATTTGGTATATACTTGACCCGACCCGGCATGGTCCATTTGGGTTGCATTTCATCCAAACTATTTATGGATAATTTTATGAGAGTTATACACATATGTTTATTAATATATTGTAAGTTATAATATATTAATATGAAGTTATTTAATTAGTGTTAGTCTTAAATTAATTATGAATTAATTTAGAGATTAAAAGGAAGACTAATTAAATGGTGGGCTATTGTTTTATATGGTGTGGGCTAACACTCATTTGTTAATGGGCTAGGCTTATGTGGAAGTCCATGGATGATCCATGGAGCTATTAACCCATGGATCCTTGGAAAAGGAAAGGTCATGGGTTATTAGGGTTTCACCCTAACCATGCACACTATATAAGCATGCTTATGTTGCATGAAATAGCCACTAGTGTGGTTTTGTGTGTGTGGCCGATTTTCTATGTGTGTATACACTCTCTCAAAGTTTTCCAAGTGTTTGTGGTGATTTGTGATTCCATTTGAGGCATTCACAGTATTGGTGCTTGGCTCTCAAACTCCAAACAATCAACCATCATCAAAAGGTATGTATTTCTACTAGTACTTTTATGATTCATAATCCTTATGCTATGCTAGTTAGGAAGAAACCTTGGAAATTATTATTTGCATGTATTTTAGAAGAAAACATAGATCCAAGGTTTATTAGGGTTTCATGCACACTTAGGAAGTGTTAGATTGCTCAAAACCCAACATCTTAATGCAACCTTTTAATCTAATTCTAAGAGCTTGTTTAGATCAAGTTACTAAGGTTAAGGTTAATCAAAGAGCTCATTTTGGTTAATTAATGTGGTGAATGGGAAGTGTTAGAGCTTGTTAACACTTTCAAGTACCAACTTAGATGGAATTGAGCAAATATCATGTTATCTTGGAATCACATTGCTAAGTTGTCATATGTATAGTTGGAATCCTTACAAATTCTGAATTTAATTCACTCGTTTAGCTAATTACTTGTATTTTTAATTGTTTTTTTAATCATTTCATTCTACCCCTCCCCCCCTCTTTACTGTTGGTGACCATAGTACCTTGTGCAAAGGGGTATAGATTGATTGTCCCGTGTCTCTGTGGATCGATCCTACTTGCCTTGTACTACCATTTAGTGCGATATAGTAGTGTTCATTTGGACTATATTGTACCCCTTTATTTGTTGGGTTTGACACGCCTAACACCCATCATAATTATCGGTACAAAATACATATATAGTTTAAATCAAACAAAACAAGTATATTATGTTCATCCAACATAGATATCAAGAACACAAGTAATATGCACACATAGCATGTAATTTATGTTAAATACTTCATATCTGTGTGTAAGATGAAAGTAACCATGCACTCACTTGTTAAAGTGATGATTCAAAACTCGGCAACTAGGGGTGCAAACGAGCCAAGCCGAGCCAAAGCCTGGTAAGGCTCGGCTCGGGCTCATTTAAGTTATACGAGGCTCGAGCTTGAGCTCGACTCTATTTGAGCTTTCTTTTACTGAGCTCGGCTCGAGCTCGTAAAGAATTCTACAAGCTCGGCTCGGGCTCGGGCTCAGCTCGTTTGTCGTTTGATGTGCCTAAATAAGCTTAAGCCCGGCTCAAGCTCGTTAAGAAGCTCGTTCCGAAATCCATAATTTCCCAAATATGTTTTTATTTTAATATAAGAAAATAATAATAAATTATATTAGATAAAGGCTCGTTTAGGCTCGCGAGCCTAATCGAGCTTAGTGACATAGGCTCGAGCTCGAGCTCGTTTAATAAACGAGCTTAATATTAAGCTCGAGCTCGGCTCGGGCTCGTTTAAAACCGGTTTCGATTCGAGCTTTTAACGAGTCGATCCCGAGTAGCTCGCGAGTAGCTTGGCTTGTTTGCACCCCTATCGGCAACGCTTCGCTTCTAACAATTCTATTTTCCTTCGACGAAACCTAGTATCATTACCGCTAGATTTTAGTCTAATATTTATTGCAACTATTTACAAGCGATATTGTTTTATAAGTTTTAGAAAACACTTTTCAACCACTATGTACAGAAAGAGGCCAGACATGAAACACCGGAGGGCAGGACCATTTTGACATTTAAGTCGTTATGAAATCCAACAACCCTATGCGACCCTTCAAACCAGATTCCCCGTACTGCAAGTACTTAAAAGATATTATAATAACACTTTGTATATTATATTTTATAATACATATATTGTTTATAAGTTCATAATAACAATAATAAACTTAAACATAAGCTATACTTAAAGTAGGGTAAGCATAACTCACTTACTAGGAAGTACTAGGGAAGGGGAGGAATAGTTTTGGAGTGTTGAGAGAGAAATAAGGGTGAAGGTGTGAAGAATTAAGGAGAACCTCACACCTATTTATAGGAGCTAGCCTCAGACTACTTATGGGTGTACTCCTCGGGGTACGTTGCGTGTACGAGGCTACATTGCGCGTATGAGGGGGAAACTGTCAATCTTTGGATGGGGAAACGTGGAGGTTGCTGGGACCACGCATGCGAGACCGCTGGGTGTAATGTTGGCTATGTGGGGCGTACACATGTCTCCTCACATTTTAACTCATAAACTTCTAAATTCTGTAACTTTCGCATACAAGCTCCGTTTTTTACGTTCTTTATATCCACGCGTAGGTGGTGAAGTAATCTACAACTTCCATTTAGACTCCGTTGGCTAATTTTGACTTCATTTTTAAAGTTATATTTTAATAGGCTTAGACAGGTAAAGTCCATTAAAATTCATAACTTTGTCATCCGACGTCCGTTTTCGTCTGTCTTCATATAGTTGAGTTTCTATTAATGAGATCTTTGATTCTGGGTTGTGCATTGCTATGCCAAATCTTAGAAAAATCATAACTTCCCCATACAAAGTCAGATTTGGACGCTCTTTCTAAGTACACTCTCAGTTTAACATATTCTACGACTTTTGTTTAGATCGCTAAGGCTAAAAAGTATTTTATCGCAAACTTACTTTTTACGATTCCCAGTGTCGTGTTGGTTTTGCCGTGAAACTTCGATAGGTCATAACTTCTTCGTTATAAGTTGGATTTCAGTGTTTCATATATCCCCGAAATCCTAGTTACGGCTACTTCAAGTTTCTTCATAGATATTGGGTCTATCTATTATTTTATTTTTGACGCTTATTTTTATTATTATTTTATTATGTCATTATAAATAAGTATAATGCACACAAATCACATAAATCACATAATCCTCTTTATTACTTCAAAATATGTTACAATTGTTAAACCTAACTATTACATCGTTATGATAATGCTTAGCCTAGAAACATAGGCGTTACAGTGACCCACCGTTAACAAAAATTAAGTAGGAAGGGGAAAGAGGAATTGAAAGATTGAAAATGAGCCGAACAATGGTTGGAATTGGAATCGAATCATGTTTTACTTCAAAATTTGAACTTGATTTTCATTGGATTGAAATATGTAGGTGGCATCGAGATCAAGGGCATAGTGAGACTGGAGGCATCTGAGAACTTCCTTCGGCTTCCCATATCTATAGGCATGCAGTTATGGTATCATCTTCACCGTGAGCCACTTGCAAAAGCCATACAACCTACTACAACATCGAAAACAATCACCATTTGAACTTGTTAACCATCTTCCTTCATCAAACATAACTCATGCCTTGTCTACCACTTTCAACCACCAAGAAAACCGGTCAGCTTTACCGAACACCATCACTGTTAGTGCATAGAGTCTCATATCTAAGATTGTCGAAAGCTAGGGTTTTAAACCACCGCCTGTGATATGCTCTTCCCACAATGTCTGAGGCGTCGATCTTGGTCATCGCATATACGCGACCATTGATCTCCGTCCAATAGGACTTCGAGATCGACAATTCCTGACGTATATTAGATCGATTTCCGAAAGATGTTCGTATCGATCTTTACCTCCATCATCATTAGTCGTAGATCTGGACTGCTAGTGGTGGTTGTTGTGGTGAAAAAGGATATCGATGATATGCAGTGGTTGTTGGAGATGAGAAAGAGGACATTGGAGATGGAGAGGGAGAGGACATTTATGGTTTGTTTTTAGGCTTTAAATTGATGGAAAGGAAGACAGTTTCCGATGGAGGAGATTTATGACGGAGGTCCTTTTCGGTATTCAGTGGAGTGTCTGAGATATAGACATAGTGGTGCTTAGGGTTGTAGATTAGACTAGAGGGAAATGGTAAATGGCATGTATTCTTTTAAAGGGATGAGTTGGACCTACAAATTTAATTAAAATATTTTTTATACAATAAAAATAATCAAAATTTTGAAATATATATATATATATATATATATATATATATATATATATATATATATATATAAAAGAACAATATAGTCATTTATCTATTTAGGGACGAAACATACAACTTTTAACAATATAACGGACGATCGAAGTTAATTTTTAAATTAGTAACCGAACATGTCTTTTGATATATGTACGACAGACGATTCATGTAATTTACTCATAAGACAAATGAGCCTGTAGTCTAGTTCAGAAATGATGACCGCCTTTAGCTCGTCCCTTTTCAAAACGTCCCGAGTTCGAGTCTTCATTAAGCATTTTAATTTTTAAATTTGAGTAAAATGATTATTTATATTCAAGTATTTTGTCTTGATATTAAAATTAACGCTTGGTGCCAATTCAAATGGTTTACACACTTCTTCGCCTTTTCCTCAACACATCTTATTCTTCTGGAAATTTGGGGATGTTTGATCGTTTTCAAAGGGAAATTATCAGAAAAGTCTCAATATTTTCAAAAAAAAATTAAACTTTAGTCCCGAAAAAATATTTTGAACATAAAAGTCCCGATTATTTCATTTTGGATCAAATTAACAAAAAAATATTTTATTTTCTTTTAACAGGAAAGGACATATTATCGTGTAAAATCAAATAATCGGGATTTTTATGTTCAAAAAAAATTGAGACTAAAGTGAAACTTTTCCGAAAATATTGGGACTTTTCTGATAATTACCGGTTTTTAAATTGTTATTTAGTTTTTTTTTTTGTGTGTTTGAGGGGTGGTATTCAATAAAATACTATGTTTTTCTATAAACTAAAATTGACCTTAATTAACTTATAGATTATTTTAGGTTCCGTGTAGATATTGTATATTTGTGGTTTGTGTTGGGCTTGCAGGTACATTTCTTTTATTGATGCGCGGGTTGAGTTCGGATCGTGGATAGTTCATGGGTCATTTAACTAGATCATAGTTGCTTCATTTCGACGCTTACCAAAATATCTCAGCTCTCGTATTCTCTCGTTATTAGGGTTTACAACTTTACATGTTCTAGGGTTTCATTTTTGTAATCCATTGTTCATACATTCTTGATCATCTTATTCTGATAGTAGAATTAGGAGAGAGTAGTGTAGGATTTTGTAGTTAGGTTTCTAGTGTAAAAGTTATGAAATGAATTGATCTATCATCGTTAATGATTGTTCATGTTGGGAAATTGTTTTTGTCCAACTGTTCAAAACTTCTCTTAACCGGCGACAGAGGTACAAATTTATTTCGTTTTTTCATTTTCCGTTTGAATCCGATACAAGCTGTGTATTTAAATGTGCAATTAGTCTAATTATATTTCTGATTATCTAAAAATTGTGGAACGATTTATATAATTTTGTGTGGCATATGGAAAGAGGGGTAACCATGATGCTTTCAGATTAGATTGCATTTAACTGTTTGGAATCTATATGCATCAACATTATCTTTTAAGTGTTAAATTGTTCCGATATGGTTGCAAATGCAATGGTTTTCTCATTTTGATTGATAGAGCTAACATAAGTTGGTAAATAGGGAAGAATTCCAATAGTTTCACACATCAAGAAACACAATTAGGGTAGATTTGTTAAGAGATTATAGCAGCTTAATCATTCATGTACATAGCTAATAGATTTTCCAATTTTACTCACCTAACTATTCAGTTTGTCTCTCCAATGAATTTTTTGAGGCTTCTTGTCATCTGATGTTCATGGCTTATAACTTCTCCAAATTTTTTTGCATCTGATGTATAAATACGTGGTCAATGTAAAATTATAGATATAACTTCCGTTACCATATGGGTGCAGGCGGTTTCTACATCATAGGGTCAGGCATTTGCTAATAGATTTGGCATCATATTCTTTTAGACTGTAAGCCTTGTTTGTTTTCCTTTTTTCCATTATTATATAAAGTTGTTCTTTCTGCTTAAAGTAAAAAAACAAAACAAAAAAAACCCTGTTGTTTATTTTTTGACCGAATTGACTGTCTAAAACTTTGTGTGTAAATGACAAATTTTCCCTCCTCATATAAATGTGGGCTAAATGAAGTAACTATTTTTTTTACGACAAAATCAAGTGTCTTAATGTGAGTAAAGGTTGTTTCTTTGCTAAACGGTCATTTCCTCACATTCCAACATTCTAATAAAAGAAGGCCGGATGGTAAAATGGTATTTACTCACATAAGACAGTGGATTTAATTCAAAAAAGATACAACCTTTATGTATAAGCAGAGGGTAAAATGGTCAAGTACTCACATTCAGATACTTGAATTTGCTTTTGATATGAAACAGAGTGCAAAAACAAACATTTATGGCTAGAGAGATAGACATTATAAGCACTTTACCAGAAGAACTGAAAAATGGTATCGTCTCTTTGATGCGGGGAGAGGAAGTGAGTAGAACCTGTTGTTTCTCTAGGAGTTGGAGTGATATCTTGTAACGCCCATAGATCAGGGCTAGTCAATTAGAGACGATAAGCATCAAAAATAACTTTTTGATGGAAGATTATTTAGAAGGATTACTCTTAACTAAGTTGTAGTATATGTCACAAGGTTTCCGTTCATATAAAGAACGCCGAAATCCGAGTTATAACGAAGAAGTTATGACTTGTCGAAGTTTCGCGACAGAACCAGCACGACATAGCGCGACATAAATAGTGAATTTACGTTAGAGCGATATTTGGCCTTAGCGATCTAAATGAAATTCATAGAATACGTTAAACCGAAAGCGTGCATAAAAAGAACGCCCAAATCTGACTTCGTATAAGGAAGTTATGATTTTTCTAAGTATCGACTTAACGGTATGCAGCCCGAATACTCGATTTGAGATCGAGCGGTTTTTATCCAAAACAATCTAAATGAGAATCGAAGATCTCTTCAATGGTAGTGCAACGATAAAAAGACAGACAAAAACGGAGTTCAGATGAAGGGGTAATGAATTTTGAACAGAGTTTTCCTGTCCCGACTTACTAAAAATAATATATTAATAATATATTAATATGAAATTCAAAATTAGCCGACTAAGTCTAAATGAAAGTTGTAGATCTTGTTTTTACCTACGTGTGGATATAAAGAACATCGAAAACGGAGTTCGTATGCGAAAGATATGAATTTCTGAAGTTCGGGGCACGAACTTCCACCCCTGTCAGAGTTCACAAGGTGAGCAGATGATGGACGTCTGCCAGGGCAAGTGGCCATGACGAACGCAATGACGTATCGAGCTCACGAGGTGAATATTAGAAACTTACGAGGTGAGAATTAAAAACTCACGAGGTGAGTTTAGCATTTTTTTTCCCTATAAATAGAATTCAAGGGTCAGCCGATTTAGGTTGTTCATCTCTTACTCTCCCACTCCCGATACTCTCTCTAAGCCCTATTTTAACCCCCCGAAGCCCCGATATCATCCCGAGACCCGAAGCGAGTCCCGAAGCACCGAAGATCCTGAGAAGAAAAGAGTTTACGAGCCGAAGCTCTGCTTGCAAGAAGCTCGGTGTGTGAAGATCTTCCAGATCTACCGAAGAATACTACTTCTACAAGTCGTAGTGCTATCCGAGCATCGTCTAATCAAGTGAGTGTGTGGTTACTTTCTTCTAACACATAAATATGAAGTATTTGTTATAAAATACATGCTATGTGTTTATATATTGTTGTTTATTTGAGATGAGTGTGGAATGGATGTTTTATATAGTTTTTAAATGAGTTAAACTGTATATGTATTTTATATCTACAAATATGTTGGGTAGATTATGGGTAGATGAGATAGTTGGTGTGTGATAAAAGGATGAGTTGGATAATGAGATCAAGAGGTTAATTTTAGATCCGTGAGTAGGGATCAGATTAAGAGGCTATTTTTAGATCCGTGAGTATGGATTAGACCAAGAGGTTAGTTTTAGATCCGGGAGTATGGATCAGGTAAAGAGATAAAACTTGTTATTAGTCCGGGAGTATGGATTAAGACTAAGTTAATTGTCCCTAGTCTGGGAGTATGGATTGGGCACAGTTATTGATCCGGGAGTATGGATCAGATCAGGATTAAGGTATAGTTAATTGTCCCTATTCTGGGAGTATGGATTGGGTACAATTATTGATCCGGGAGTATGGATCAGATTAGGAGGTTAGTAAGAGATTCGTGAGTATGGATCAGGTAGTTTTAGATCCGTGAGTATGGATCAGGGGAAAAGGTTAGTTTTAGATCTGTGAGTATGGATCAGGTGAAAAGGTTAGTTTTAGATCCGCGAGTATGGATCGGGTGAAGAGGATAGTTTTAGATCCGTGAGTAGGGATCAGGTAAAGAGGAAAATTTTAGATACGAGAGTTTAGATCGTGTCGTTGTGAGGATCGATGGGGTGGAATAAGAGTTGCCTTTATATGGTGAAATTGTACAAGTTTGAATGTTCTATATTTATAAATATATGATATAACATTGTAGGATGAAAACCCTATATGCTCACCAGGCTCCCAAGCCTGACCCACTCAGTTTCCTTTGTATAACAGGTATCGATACGAAGATATATTTCACAGAGAGATAAAAGGGGATGTAAAATCTTTATTGTAAATAATGTACGTTCTGTTTATGCTTATGTGTCTGTATCGGAACATGACATCCCGGGATTTTGTTATATAATGAAAATACATTTCTTTAAAGAAATGCTTTGATAAATCTTTATCATATTTTGGGAACAAATTCCGCAACTGTTTTCTTTAAAAGATTACTATGATTTTAAAAACAAGCATAAACAAATCGGTCTTTTCTAGCCGAGAAATTGGGGATGTCACATATCTGGGCACGTATCCCCCATTATCCGCCTCATCATGCACCCGTCTATGACGGCCAAGGAGTTTGAAGACATTATTGTCAAAACCATTTCAAAACGTATTGAATTCGGCATCTCTATTAGCCAACTTGTTCTTTCCAGTGAGAGTTCCTACTACAACACAATATATGGATGGTTTTATATATGCTCATGAACCTGAAAGTGGAGGAGGTTGATCTTGCATTTCCACCGGAAATGTTTTTCGATTCATTCAGATGGAACGTCTTCCAAGCATACAATTCGCTTGTATCTTTAACACTGAAAGGATGAATTTTATTGCAAGTGCCTCATGGAAATTCAGTTACATTTCCCCATCTCAAAAAATTGATTCTATCTTTAATCTTCTATTCGCGTTTGACAATTTGATTTCGAGGTGCCCCGTACTAGAAGAACTTTGTGTTGAGAGACAGCCGGAGCTTGAAATGGATCAGACTGTGAAAGCCTTCCGTGTTTTATCAAAGTCATTTAAGGTATTAAGGATAGATTTTAGGTCACAGTCACACAATGTTGGGAAACGTAAGCTGGTTATCAAAACTCCGAGATTGGAACACATCCGCCTTTTGTATGCATTGTCAAAGGATATTTTTGTGGAGGAGATTCGGGTCATGGATGAAGCTTTCATTGGTGTTTTAGTTTGTTTACCATTTCATATCATCAAAGCCTTCCCTTCGGTCAAAACATTAACACTAACATATGGATCTTTGCTTGTATGTAGACTTTTCTATTTTATAACTTAATTCGTTCGGTAGCAATTGGTTTTTTTAATACAGGGTCTCCACAATAAAATTAACAAACAAGTGAATCCAATGATGCATTTCCTTACTAGCTTGATCACGCTCGACATGGATGCGTTTGACTAGAATTTGTTGATGTTTCTTTTACCCAACATGCTAAATCTCGAAAACATAACGTTTTTGGAAGTAAGTATGTCAGTCAGTTTTTCTTATTAAGACACTCTACTTTGAAAATCTTGTCATATATAACATTATACTTATTTATTTCAGTTACTTGTTTCAATATTGTACATTTTTTGTGTTATTGAAATCTTTTGCCCATTCATATCATCTTCTTTCATTGATTGTTCTTCCTTCGTATGATCATCCAGTTAATATGTATTCTTAATTTACATCTCTTATTTCACTATTTGCATCATTATGCAAAAGAGCCAATTACAATGAACATTAAGACTAGACGAGGAATAACATAAAATATCCTCCTCTATTTGTTGCTGACATACTCCAGCCAACTTCTAGCCACTTTCCATATTTTCCCCTCTCTTCTTTGTAGAATAAATCTGAAGTATCTTTTGTTATTAACACACCTCAACATTTATCAGACTCTAAGATAATGTATTTTGAAAATCAAAACTCTTAAGATCATAGTTGTTAACTCATGACTCGAAAATATAAATTTTTGACTTATGACTCAGCTCGAGACTCGACTCTTAAGAGTCATGATATTTAAAAAAATTATAAACATAATATTCATTGAGTATTAGTGAACATCTATTATATTTGATGGGCTAGAGTGTTAAAAAAAGTAGAGCGGGGGCTAATACTAATAAGTGGTGAAATCTGGAGTATATATGTTGATATATAAAGAAAAATGTATTTAGTGTTATAGCATCTTTTCTGCAGGTCTTCACTTTTGACGCACTCTCTCCTAACTTTCTCATCCTACAAGTTCTCCCTATGTATACTTGTTTTTCCCCCTCTAGGGAAGTTTCTAGATATTACTACATTAATCTTACATTCATGACTAATCTAGATTATTCTACCAAGCTACATGTATTTAAATGTCTTCATGAAATGTGCTAAATCATTCTTCGATGTCCTAGAGAAATATAGGATGTTCCAGGGTTTATTGGGTTATACATGTAAGTTCTCCCACTTTCTTGGATACTCCAGAAGATTCTAGAATCTCGATCATGACACCCTCCCCCACCTAAGTCTGTGACGTCCTTTTCAAGTCTTAGATATGTACTCCTTGATTTTGCTTTGGAACTGACATAGATATTGTTCATGTTCCCAACTGGACTCACTATCAGGCAGTCCCTTCCATCGAACATAATATTCTTTCCAACTGGGTGATCCTCGTTTGCGAACCGTTCTATCAGCTAAGATTTCATCCACCTCCTTTTCATAGGAGACTACGTCTGCTACTGTGGCTCGATGTGATTTGCCTCTTGATGGATCTTCTTCATCGCGATTGTAAGCTTTGAAGAGACTTACATGGAATACTGAATGGATTTTTAAGTGGATGGCAATTCTATCTTGTATAACCGGGTCCCGACTGTTGGATTTTGAGCATTCTAACATTCCTAAGATGTTCATGCAACCCTAAATACCTTGGATCTATGTTTTCTCTATTATACATGCAAATATGAACTTTCCAAGGTATTACCTATAACTAGCATACAATTATCAAGAATCTAGTTAGGATAACATACCTTATGGTGGAGCTTGATGTCTTGATGTATCTAGCCTTAAGAGCTTAGCTCCAATAGTGTGGAAGCCTCAAGTGAAATCACAACACACCATGCACAAAAGATGAACTTGAGAGAGAATCTTCATGCATCCAAAACCACCATGAAATACAAGAATGCACTAGTATTTTACAAGTCTTTTTCACAAGTAGCGATTTTGGCTATGAATGGATGTATTTATATGTGGTATTTCTAGGGTCATGGATATAACCCAAATCCATACCCATGGGTCTTATGATCCATGGTTTATGTAGCCTAACTCTTTATGTATCCATACATAAACTTAGTCCAACATGGATCATAAGCCCAACATATATAAATATAACTAATTAACATAATTAGTCCATATAGATTTAATTAGTCTCTTTTGATCACTAAATTAATTCCAAATTAATTCTTGATCAATACTAATTAAAACATATGATTTCATATTAATATATTATAACTTATAATATATTAATAAATCATATACAACATCTTCTCTCAAAAGTCCATCCTAACAAATTGCCCTGATGATATGCAACCCAAATGGACCATGCTACTCTCGGGTCAAGTACATACTAATAATAGTTATGGGCTTAGACATCTAATCCAATAGTCTCCCACTTGGATAAGTCTAAAACTATTATTGCAAGTATGACTTCATAACCTGACTAGCAATCGTAGCTCTTAAAGTCGTTGTGGAACTCTGAACAAATCAAATGACACGTCCATTAGATAAGTGATCATATATTCCTCCATTCTAGATATCATATGAACTGAGTCATGGATTATAATCATTCTCTCTGTCCATTTTTTGTTTCCCGGTTTCCGATTTATAACGACTGACTGATTGAACAAATCAAATCAGTCCTGGCTTAGCCAAGCACTCACATGTGTCATCATTAAATCATCGAGGGGCCCACATATATCGCTTTTATCCCGAAGGTAAAAGGAATGGACAAATTTCGACTCATATGGATTGTTCTACTACTTTTTGAATCATACACAAAGGTGCATTTTATAACATCGAGTTACCGAATGCGTTTACGTGCAATCAATGTATAACCAACTCATATCTCTAGGTTTAAAGAATATAAGATATTATCGTCTCATGATTCACTCGTGATAAAATCCATGAAGTGATTCAAATGAGCGTGACAACAAAAGTCACAAAGACTTGGCAACATACATTTACAAAGTATTCCAATGGAGAGCAATTCCATGGAAACGAAGTCTTAAATTCAAAGTATATTCCTTTGAACATCTTTCTTTGCATTAAGTACTCTAATCTTACACAGATTCAAAGAATAACTTCCACCTATGGAAACATTTCCATATTCCCATTTTAACTATCACTTCTGAACAAGAGTTGTCTCCTTTCAAAATATGTCAATATGGTCCTAGCTCTATACTTCCAATTGTCCCTTTAGTAATCAATCTTTGGTAAACCTTAGATTGTCCTCGACAATTGCTTAATCATTTTAGTCATATCCAATACTAGACCTTTTCCCCTCCTAATTCCCCAGGCATTTGGAAAATTTAGGATTGATAAATATTATAACATATGTAATCGATCCTATACCCAAAGCATATGGGATACGATTCATGCTATAAAATTTTAATTTGCCATGTTCTTAAAATTCGAACTATGAAGAGGGATGTTGTAGTCATAAACGAATTCTAAGAACGTAACATGTATAGAATTTCCTTATGTTGAACCATTCCAACATAACATTCATATATATATATATATATATATATATATATATATATATATATATATATATATATATATATATATATATCCTTGACTAAAGTTGATTCAAATCTCAATCTAAACTTGTATAATTGGAATGAAGTATAAAATCCTCTCCCTCAATTATAGTAAAACAACTTTTCAAAGCGAATTGAACCTTTTGTTTTCTATAATTAACATTGCTAACTTGCAATTCTTAACATAATGATCATGCTCCCACTAGCATAATGATTATTATCTTACTAGCATAACACTTATGCTCCCACTAGCTTTGACATGTACCCAGAAATCAACTGGACTTCTAGAAATAAATACTTTATTGACTTTCTTACCAAAGTTCAGATTTCTGATATGAGATGCTTTGATAAGACTTTATTAAAAAACATACACCTTCCCTTAGATAGCTCACATGTGTGTCTAAAAAATTATGAAGAGGGATGTCGTAATCATAATGTTTAGACCTTTTGTCGTTCTCACAATTGCTATCTACTCGAAATCTACTTAGTAAAAGAGTTTCCTTACCATCATTTTCATGAATTGAAGAGAAACCTTATGACACTTAGATTTTATGGTGTAAGTGTTCCTATCCGTGTGAATTTGTCATAACCTTAATCACAAGACAAGATTAGTGACAAATCCAAACTCATATGGACTGAATTTGTTCAATCTTAATTTCTTGCCATCTGGTAGCACAAGGGCCTACCATTGCTTCCAGGTTGTTATGCAAACAACTGAGAACTCTTATAACTCACATGCATGGACAACTTTAACTGGAATGGTCACAGAAATAATAGTGTGTCAACACGACAGGTTACAAACCCCAAGTTGTGGGCTAGTGATTAACAATACTCTTGATTAGTTCTTGAAACTATCTTAAGTTCTTTTAAGACTCCCACTGTCCTCTTGACATATAAGATTCTCTTTGTCAAGAACCATTCCTTGACAGACAAATATTCAAGAGTTGGTGAGAATTCTTATCAAGATTAACACTTCACACAATTGATCTTAGTTGGTCTTTGTCTTATCCAAAACATCACAACCTACCAATCCCAAATGTACAAGAGTCAGAAACATGTTACTCTACATTTGATGAGTGTTAGAAACCTTTCTTAAAATTATATCACTCAAGTTACAATCTTAGAGTATGACTCTAAGACTTGATTTTGGAACGAAGTATGATTTATCTTTTGATTTAACCATTTCAACAATTCACGATTCCTCTCCTTAGCCAAACAAATGCACTAAGGTGTGCTTAGAGTATCAATTGTGATATGGTTTTTCTAATCACTAAGATAATCATAAAACATGATACTAAAGTACTCTCCCATCTTTTCAGATTTGAGAAGCTTTTATCCTTCTGCCAAATTTGATTCTTCTCATTCGTTCTGCCTATCATTGTAACTCTTCCAATGATCTAGAATTATATCTAAACTTGTAAGCATAACCATATTTACTAAACTTTAGTAAATCATGACGAATAGTCTTATCATTCTTTGTGGTGGACTTGACCAGCACACAACTAAGTGTACCCAATCCTTCACTTGACTCATACATACATGTGAATAAAGACTTAGTCTTAATTTCCCAAAAATGAAAATTCTCATTCATCCTACAATACAACTTGCACGATTCCAAGTTTCTATCCAACTGAAACTTGGGTGATGAGAATTTTTTCCTTATTTGGTAAATTATGACACTACCAGAAATGAAAGAATCAAATCCAGCTTCCAATATTGCTTATCAATGGAAACATATAAATAACAATTTTCAAAAATGTCATTGTAAGGATATTTAGAATAAATAAAATCAAACCTTTTTTCTTTTATTTTAAAACACTTGCGGAAAAAATCTTATCCTTACAATGCAAATACATATGAAAACTATGTTGTTATCTATTCTTAAGCAATATATCATAACTCTTAAGCAGCAGTTCAAAATTCTAATCATCAAACCATGCGATCGAAATCCATCTTCGAGATCAAAATCAACATACTCTTTACTTTAAGCATCTTTTGACACCAAAATGTAATTAGATTACATTATGTCTTAAGAATCTCCAAAAAGGAACTTAATAGAGTTAGATAACGGACTTCTATCTGAAGCAAAGTCAAAAAAATTTACTTTTACCATCCTTATGAACTTTCAGGTATATTTGGCAGCTTCGCAACCAATGCCCCTTCTTTTGGCAAAAGAAACATATCGACTCTTTGGAAATGGTACACGAGACAATCTCAAACTTAGTCATTCTCTTTACCATTAGGTCAAGTGACTTAACCATGGTCGATCCCTTTCCATTAGGAAGAGAAAGCTTTTCTGGACTTCCAATGTCACCGTTGTCAATGTCCAACTAGGTTTGGGAAGTAGATCTTCCAATATAATTTACTTTATTAATGCTCTAAATCATTGTTGATTTAGCATTATCAAGCAACTAGTTAAGATCACTAAGGGTCATGACGTGATCTGTCATCAGGGAGTGACTGAAGAACCAAGTCAACAGTCAGCTGCCTCGAGACTTCGACACCCGAATCTCCCGACTTGCCAATAGGGATTGAGTGACTTAGAATTTTTTTAAGTATTTGAACTTGTTGGATAGGGAGAATAGAAGGAGGAGGTGGAGGGAGTGAAGCATGACTTCAATTCCCATTAATTCACAACAAAGGGATTGATCCTTCACCTTGATTGCCATTTGGGATATCATCTTCATTGGGAAAGCTTGTTCCTAAGGATTTGGGAAGACCATAGATGTCTTAACGAGAGATCTATAATGGGAGAAATTCAAGTTTAATTGATTTAAAGTCCTTAATATAACACCCAGTATGAAATATGAAGGCTAGGACCCAACAAACTATTTTAGAACTTGGAAGAGGGATGCCTTAATCCAAGCTATAAAATATTTGAAGGTAGGTAAATGACGATTTACCAATTTCCAATATGAAAAACGAAATATAATTAAGTTTTAATTGGATTTAAAACTCCTAGATCTGTTGAGATACATTGAACTTTCAATGGCATGTTTGAATCTCGATTGTGCCCTCTTAAGTTTGTGACTGGGATGCCGAGGATCACAAACAAGGTGTGAATAACCATGCAAATTGACTTGGTACCCTTAATTTTATCACCTAATCGATGTGACAGTTAACCACACGCGCTCCACCGATCTATGATAAAACTTAATTCACTCTTTGCCACTCTTACTAGTCCTTATTAGTGTCCACTAACGACTTGGTAAGGTAGAAAGTGTAATTTCATGGGTTAGCACCATTTTCACATTTTCCTAAAGTAACTAAGATTAGGAATTATTAAGTATAGTTACTTTATAATTTCATTATGCTTTTAATGAGGATTAAGGTACTATCCTACCTTTTCGGCTAATGACCCTCCACCAGTCAAGGAAGCGGTGGGTGAGAGTGGACACCCATTAAACTGCCATTTTATAGGCAGTAACCTTATACCCCCCTTATAAACCGGCTTCGTGAATGAGGCCTACTAATGGTAAGACTGACTTTATCTTATACATATCTATATAATTAAAATTATAATAATAGTATAAGGGTGTTTTTAAACATTTAAAATCCTTGGTGGTTTAATCTATTAATTAAACTATATTATTAATTTAATTAAACTTAAAACATGTCTTTATGGAATTATTAACTCTTTTAATTAAACACTTTAATTAATTTAGTGAAGTCCATAAAGTTTGAACTTTTAACTTTTAAAATTCTAGGGTTTGGAATTAAAGTGTACATGGGGGATGACTTTACAAATTCCAAAACTTGAGGGCAAGTTTTGAAACTTTTCAAAACTCTTCAATTTCATAACATATGAGTTTAATATAGGTTTTTAAAATTTTTAATGAAGAGACTCTTGGAAATCCATAACTTGAGGACAGGTTATGGAGGTCATAAAACAATTTTTGGAGAAAAGACTTTTCAAGTTCATAACCTATGTTTTTAATAAAATTCATTAATGAGACTTTTCATGTAACTTGATGACAAGTTACAAAAACACATTTTATGAATAAATTTTAGATCAATTTGGATCAAAAACAACTATCACAAACATATCTAGCAATATTCATAATCTTGATTAAACTCATATGAACAAGACAATTCAAATCAAACAATTTTCATGTAATTAGCCTAAACATTAAACTAATACAAAACATGAAACTTTTGACAATTATCTTTTGAATTGGATTAGAATGATCATTACCACATCAAAAACAGGTTTATAGGTTCAAAAGCAGATTATGGTAATGTTCCTAGTCCAAATCCAGCCAAAAACACGAAGATATGCATTACGGAAGACAAACTCGTCGAGTTTGCATAAAGTATAATTGAAAACAAGCCTAAGCTCTGATACCAATGTTGGGTTTTGAGCATTCTAACACTCCTAAGGTGTTCATGTAACACTAAATACCTTGGATCTATGTTTTCTCTATTATACATGCAAATATGAACTTTCCAAGGTATTAACTATAACTAGCATACAAGTATCAAGAATCTAGTTAGGATAACATACCTTATGGTGGAGCTTGATGTCTTGATGTATCTAGCCTTAAGAGCTTAGCCCCAATAGTGTGGACGCCTCAAGTGGAATCACAACACACCATGGACAAAAGATGAACTTGAGAGAGAATCTTCATGCATCCAAAACCACCATGAACTCCAAGAATGCACTAGTATTTTACAAGTCTTTTTCACAAGTAGCAATTTTGGATATGAATGGATGGATTTATATGTGGTATTTCTAGGGTCATGGATATAACCCAAATCCATACCCATGGGTCTTATGATCCATGGTTCATGTATCCCAACTCTTTATGTATCCATACATAAACTTAGTCCAACATGGATCATAAGCCTAACATATATAAATATAACTAATTAACATAATTAGTCCACATAGATTTAATTAGTCTCTTTTGATCACTAAATTAATTCTTGATCAATACTAATTAAAACATATGATTTCATATTAATATAATATAACTTATAATATATTAATAAATCATATACAACATCTTGTCTCAAAAGTCCATCCTAAAAAATTGCCCTGATGATATGTAACCCAAATGGACCATGCTACTCTCGGGTCAAGTACATAGCAATAATAGTTATGGGCTTAGACATCTAATCCAACAGTCGACCTTTTCGATAACTTTGTAGGGCCCCTCGTCTCTTCATGTTAAGCCTTTGTGTACTTGTCAAGTAGATTTGAACATCCTTTATGGAAGATTTACCATCACCTCGTCTCCTATTATGAACTCTTTTAGTTGTCTCTTCTCGCCCGCTCATTTCTTCATTCGCTTGGCTGCCTCATGCAAGTAAGACTTTGCTATGTCGAGTTCTTCATTCAACCCCTTTACAAACTTGTATGCAGGTGGGCTTGATCCTTTGTAGCTTTTTGTTAGTCTTGGGGTGTCAATGGTTGTTGACTCGTTACAATCTCGAAATGACTCTTCCCTGTAGCCTCGCTCAGTTGTAAGTTAAATGAAAATTAGGCCACATCAATTAGCTTGGCCGAATCTCGTTGGTTTGCACTGACAAAGTGCCTTAAATAAATCTCGAGCAAGTGATTAACCCTCTTAGTTTGGCCATTGGTTTGAGGGTGGAAACTAGTTTAGAATTGGAGTTCTGATCCCATTAGCTTACACAACCCTCTCAGAAACTTCCCTATAAAGTGGGGATCTCAATCACTTATAATGTTTTGGGGAAGTCACCAATATTTCACGACATGCTTGAAGAATAACCATCCTACTTTTTCAGATGTGCAATCCCAGGGGGCTGGGATAAACGTTCCATATTTGGAGAACCGATCTACAACCACCATTATAGAGCCGCATCCTTCGGACATGGGTAATGTTCAAATAATGTTCATCGATATGCTCTCCCATGGTCGCTCATAGATCAGTAGTTGATATTTCCATATTTATACACATTTTAGGCAATATTTGAATACACTATGTTTAATATTTTGGTTATTTGCATAGATAAGTGGTACTTATAAGATTAAATTGTATTTTGCAACCAAAAGAAGTCATCTTGACGAATAAGGACCAAAAGCGACAATGATTGGAACTTTAGAGGTTAAAAGCTTAAAAGATGAAGAATTTGGCAAAAAGACAACCTCACGACGTGAGGAATCATGCCTCACGACGTGAGCATTGAGGTTCAGGAAGATAAGCATTCGGAGGCAAGAATCTATGTCCGATACAGATTAATACTGAACTCACAACGTGAGAAGACTTTCTCACGATGTGAGGAGGATAAATTCGAAAACTATAAATACTCTTGATGCTTACGGATTTAGGAGGTTGGCTGGAGAGAATTTCCAGAATTCGTTTTTCAGAGGGAAAAAAAAGGCAGAAACCTAGTAATAACATCCAAGGAGGAAGAAGAAGATCATACTTTATTCTTAGTTTGGTACATTACTATGTTTTTAATTATGAAGATTACTTGTTTGATTGTTATTATGAGTAGCTAAATCTAGTTGCTTCTGTTAGCTAGATGAAGCTTGAACTCATGAACTAGTTATTTGATTATGGATATTTTGTGTTGGTTGAATGCTTGTGTTTGATTGCTAATACCTAGCATGTTAGTATTTGATACTTGAATTGCTTTAACTCATGTTTTGTGTAGTTTAGTGAATATTGAATTGCGTGAACTTGACACCTAGTAATTTAGTGACCATTGAATTGCTAGAGCTAGGATCCAATCAATCTTAGTTAAGTGATTAAAGTATTAGTTTTGGTTGTGCTAGAGAACATATATTGTGACTATAATATTGTGTTTGTTTAGTCAATCTTAGATAGCTCCAATAATAATTAGTAATCGATTATGCGTTAAATTATGTGTGACCATTCATAGCTCTACATGAATTAATTCAACATTAGTAAATTTGGACTTGAATTGCTAATAATATATTAATTGGTAACCAATGGGAATTGTCCATAATTAAGATCTAACCATTGAGGGAAAGTGGATTCGAACTAACAGAAGTGTTTTTAATATTTGATTGAATAAGTTGTTGAGAATTTAAGTTTGTCTAAACTTGCAAAATTAGATAAAGATCATTTACCTTTTCATAGAATTTTAGGTTAATTTAATTAGGGGTGTTGAACGGGTAATTTTTTCGGGTTTCGGGTAATTCGGGTTTTTCATGTTAGAAAAATTACCCATTACCCTACCCAAACTAAATTCGGGTTTTTGTATTTCGGGTATCGGGTCGGGTTTGAGTAATTCGGATATTACCCGAAATATATAATTTTTTTTTTTGAATTTCACCTGAAAATAAATTTAATAAAATAAATACGTTGTGCTTTATTAGTCTTGTTTATATAAACAAACGAGACATAAACGAAGTTACTCAAGCTTTGAACATTGAGATTTTTTAGTCAATAATACATGAGATATCAAGTAATTTTTTAACAACTTAATCTAATATAATAAGATGTTAAAAAAACAAATACCTAAAGATCTTAATTTAAAAGTTTAAAATATTTAAGATAAATGTAGCCATAAGTTTTGTCATGTTCTGAAGTTTCGTCAAGATAATGAGTTTGTTAGTTGCAATAAAAACTATAATCTAGAAAACAGTTAAGTTTTAAAGAACGTGATGATATATAAAAATTAATTTTAATATTGTTAGTGTCGTATTGTCATAATAAATATATATATATATATATATATATATATATATATATATATATATATATATATATATATATGTTTTACAATAATGATAGTTAGTTTAAGCATGATGAAATACCTGCTATATAGTACAAGCTCTACAAAAAAAAAGGAATTTTTACAATAATTTGGGTAATTCGGGTATACCTGAAACCCAAAAAATGTACCCTTTACCCGACCCGAAAAAAAATCGGGTAACCCGATTACCCGGAAAAATTTACCTGATATCCGATTTACCCGATACCCAAAAAAATCGGATGGGTAATTCGGGTATCGGGTATTTTCGACAGGGCTAAATTTAATAGTAAGTAGGTTAAATAATTAATTTCGTTCCCTGAGATTGATACCCGACTTTTGTGTTATACTATTTGTGAAATAGTACACTGCCCTAGGTCGAATAGCTAGTAGGATAGTAGGTAAAATTAGGTGTAGTACCATAATCCTAGACATGATGGGGCAAAAGGAATAGGTAGTGGAACTTGTGAAGACATGGTTGTTGTTCTATCTATGCTTAACACTATGGACCGAAGGATGACAAAGATGGACCAGTCAATTCATGCTATTAGAGTTGGTTATGAAAGATGTAATGGTCCACACTTGACAAAAGATTGCCATTTGGATGATAATGGAAATAAGAAGGTGCAAGTTTACTACTCGAGTGGAGATAAGTAGGATGAAGATTGGAGGAAACCAAAGTACGAGTGGTTGCCATATTAAGAATATAAGAAGCAGAAAGAAGAAAAATATAGACAGACCGGCCGAGGCTTCTACCAAAAAGAACAACCACCTCCTGAAAAGAAAGTTGATCTTGAGTCTATGTTAGCACGATTTATGGAGGCTTCAGAGAAAAGACACGATGAGACTGATGCAGTGATAAGAGAACATCAAAATCTGATGAAGGACCAGCAAGCGTTGCTAAGGAATCACCAAGCATCGATCAGAAATATCGAAGCCCAACTAGGTCAACTAAGTACTTTGGTACATGAAAAATTATCTCCAAAAATTCTCGAGAAAAAACCTCAACCACATGTTATGGTGATCGAAACTGAAGAGGATACCATCTTTGAGTTCCTTGAAGCACTAGAAGTCGATCCATATTTGTCCAGACCATAGCCGAAGAAGTCAAAACTAGAAGAAAAGAATATTGCTGAAACATCAAACTCACGACTTGAGCATTCAAGGCTCACGATGTGGGATGAGTCTGATCAGAAAAAATTTAGTGACGTTCAAACTTATCGTCCTCCTTTACCATTTCCGTCTCGAGCTCATATTCACCCACTGGAGCAAGAACACTTGAAGTTTATGAAGCAAGTGAAGGGTATTTCAATAAATACTCCTTCTATTAAAGCATTGTCTCAAGTTCCTGAATATGCAAAGTTTTTGCTAGATTTATTAGACACTCACCGACAGTTAGAAAAGAATTCTAAGGTGATACTTAGTAAGCAAACTTCTAAAGTAATATTGGGAGAGTTGACAAAGAAAATGGGAGATCCTGGATGCCTCACTCTTCCGTGTGAATTTGGAAATAATACAAAGACTTATGCTTTAGTCGATTCTAAAGCTAGCATAAATCTAATGCCTTTTTCGTTCTATCAAAAGTTGAATCTTCCCAATTGGAAGGCTACAAGAATGAAAATTCACATGGAAAATCGTTTAGTAACTCATCCAAGAGGCATCGTGGAAGATATTTTGGTAAAAATTAGGAAATTTGTTTTTCCAATTGACTTTGTCGTTTATAAAGGAAGATGCAAATATCCCAATAATTCTTAGTCACCCTTTACTAAATACTGCTAGGGCCTTGGTAGACATTCGCGAGTCAAAACTTACTTTGAGAGTAGGAGATGACGAAGTTACTTTTGAAGTGGAAGATGGAATTCAAAATGGTGATGCTCAAGATGAAGTTTTCAACATAGGAGAAGAAAATAAGCTTGAAGAGTTGGAGAAGTTAATGGAGGAAGAGATTCAATAAGTGAAACGTACAAAGCCACGATCATTGATTCCAATGGTTATAGAAGTGAGTGCTTATAAAACTCCAAGTTTTTATGTGAGTAAGGAAAGTGAAGACAATCTAGTATCTAGTGACGATGATGAAGTTACTTCGGAATTTAAACCACTAATTATGGATGAGAAAGTTGAATCAATAGAGTTGACAAAGGAAGATGGAGCGAAACATCAACTTGTGGTAAATAAAGGAGTAAAAAGAAAGCTTGAAGAGTGTGATGTGAAAGGTAAGAAAGAAAATTCTAAAAAACGTTATCTTAGAAGAGTTCAAGCTTACAAAAGAAGTTGGAAGGAGCCGAAGGTACAATTGGTGATGAACAATGCTACAATTTCAACATGCAGTGGCACAAAGACCGGCTCATGAATCTAACAAGAAGAAGTGCATCTCGGGAGGCAATCAGAGCTTGGTCTGTGATTTTCTTTTCGTCTTTGCATTTTAATTAGTTTTTTCATTTTTAGTTGAATTTAAGGATATTAATCATCAAGTCATCTAATTAATAATAAAAATCAAGTGTGGGGTCCTTAACTGTTGAGTAGTAATTTTTATTTTGAATTTAAAGCAAAAAATGGATTTTTGATGAAAAAACCTCGAGAACACGTTGTGGTCCAAGGCCCACTTCGTGTTCAATTAAAACGGCCCGTTATTTTCAGCCCAGACATAACTCATGATGTGAGACTTAAAGCTCGCGACGTGAGCTTCACAAACACGGACCACGAGTTGAATTAATCAGAAGAACATTTGACCACCATTATTCTTTACCTACGACGTGAACTCTAACTTTGGTCCCCCCCCTCCCACTCAACTTCCTCTATTGCACTTACAACCCACCTTTTCTCTTACATAATCTTCACTTTAAGGTAAGCAATTCATGTTTTTGATTCTTTATTTTTACCAATTTACTAGATTTAGGGGTTAGGATTTATGCTCATATCTTCAAGATTTACAATTACCCATAAGCTTGTGCGAAATACGACTTGCATGTTGCTGATTTGTGCTTAGATTACATATTATACAAAACCCTATGTGTTATTAGGACTTATTTGCACTTTAATTGGTTCGATTTTGAGCACTTGACCGAACTGCCTTTGCACCATGTTCACAATGTGAGCTTGACCCTCACGACATGAAAACTGAAGGACAGTAATGTTTTATTCTCTGATTAATATTTAATGGTTGTTGGTGTTGGGTTTTGTTATTTGATATTTTTGCAGACATATGGGTCCTAGAAGAAATGTTGAAGAAGCACAAGGTGGTGTTTCTAACCTACACCCGTTTTATGCCTTCCCGACTAACATATCACGAGAGGTGCATAATCGATATACTAATAGATTGGGATGGCTTCATAGTCGAGAGTTTTTTGTGTCCCCAACGATTAATTGGAATAAGCTAAGGGAGGTGGGATTACTTGATCGGTTGAACCCATTTCTCACCAAAACATTTGTGTGGGAACGAGATAACTTTTACATGCAAGGGTTGGAGCAATTAATTTGAAATTCAAGAAAAGGTTTATAAGGAGTTATGTGTCGAGTTTTTATCAACAGTGGTGTTCCAAGATAATGTGGAAGACCCAAGTTTCCCTCAAGCTTTAGTCTTTCGTTTAGGAGGGGAATACCGAGAGTGTAGTCTTGTTGAATTTGCGTGGAGGATGGGTTTGTATGAGGCCCATGAAACGATGACCCCGGTATTTTCTGCGTTTTTACGGGAAGCTGCATAGGAATATTCTGTGGGTATGTCAGGGTATGAATTTTTGAGTCACATTGCTATGGGAAATTTCAATTTAGGTGTATCTCTAGAAAGCAACAATAAATCCCCAATCTATCGCTTGATCCACCGACTCGACACCTTTAGAATTCACCATAAAAAGCACTGGGACAAAGTTACAAAAATCAATTTGTTCTTTTTATGGACCATCTTGCAACCGAGAATTTGTTGCAACATTCCTTACTTTTTGGCAAGGTAATTAGCCGAGTATGCGGTTAGTTCTCGGCTCGGGAGCCCGATATGTGGTGGCTATTTTTTCACCCGTATGGCACATTCTTACGGAGTAATCATTCCTAGGATCACTAGGACTCTTACTTGCAAGGAGGGGAATGAGTTTTCTTTAGGTTATCTAGAGACCATGCGGGTGGTGGTCAATATGGTTACACATTGGAGTATTCCAAATAGTTATGATGAGGATGTTGAGCAACCACAAGAGGATCCCGAACAGCAGCCACGACCTCGAGGAAGGAGGAATATGAGAGCTCGCATAGAGAGAGAGAGAGAGGCCAACCGCAACAACCTCCTCAAAATTTTGAGGGTGGGGTGCCAACCGACCCATTTCAGAGTCGGCTGGGTATTTATTTAGATAATATCGGTGGGGGGGGGGGGGTAACTACCAAAATCAAGCAATTGATGTTTTATTTTCACATTTGAATGTGGAGAAAGCTTCCACAATGACACCTCAGTACCCTTACATTCCGACTTGGGAAGAGTTATGGATGCCACAAGGATGGAGTAAGAACGAGCGGAGCACATGATGAGGAGGATGATGATTAATTTTTATCCTTTTATTTCTTTTGAGTTTTTGTCTTGTTTATTTTTGGTGTGTTTGTTTTTCTTTTGGTTTGATTCGGTTGTGTAACAATACTTTAAGATTGTTATGTTTCTTCTTTCCACATCTTTTGGTTGTTTATTGGTAGAAATTTTTGAGAGAAAACACGAAAAGATAGAGAATTCGAGATACAAGAGCGTTTACGACTTAAGTCGTGTCATTTAGAGTCGAGAATCGAGACCCACAATTTTTCATAAGTGTGGGGTTGACCATGAGAGAAACAAGATTAACCATGAGTGAAGAGTAAAGAAAAAATAGAGATTTGGAAGAGTCGTAATCAGTTAAGACGTTTATATATATATGACACTTTCAAGGAAGAAGTCTCTAAAAATCAAATTCTATAAGACCCAGTTCTCGTGATATGAGGCTCCAATTCTCACGTCGTGATCCCGTTTCCAGTAGTATTTTGCAACGAAATTCACACGATTCCACGTCGTGCGTTTTATACCCCACGTCGTGAGTTCTAAACTTATACAAGTTGGTAGTCTTTTACTACGTGTTCATTTGATGGGTCACTATTATCATTATCTAAGTTATCATAAACTTGATTGTTACTTTTTCTCTCAACCATGCAATGTGGCGTATGCTTTCCTACATTGATCCATTATGCTTTGAAGATTTTTCTACACCATATTTATTGGAGATTCAAATCTCGGATCCACATTTTGCCAGCACATTCAAGCGTATCAATGAAGTCCAAGTTCCATTCTCCACCATTAAATATGTCCATATTTAAGATGTTCAAGTTTTCCACGCATATAGAAATAGATCTCGACACTACTACCCCAGGGGAGTTTGTTTCTTTTTTTTTCCCTTTTCTTGTTTTTTTTAATTTATGCATACAATGAGGGCATTGTATGTAATAAGTGTGGGGTAGGGGGTCGAAAAAGTAAATTGCTAGAAAATTTTAAATTTAACATTTTTAAAAGTTTAGAAATAGATTTAAAATAATAATCTAAAAACTAACTCTAGTAATAGTTTAAACTTAAGTTGCTAGTGTTATGTGGGATGTTCCAACGCGAACTCAAATGTTTAATTAAGTCAACACATGTTATAGTATATTTGTGGCTTCCCAAGTTCTAGTGGAAAGTCATAAGATATGAAAGGTAATCTGGTAGTTTATATGGCATAATAAGTTTTGGAGATTGTACCTGAAATCTATCCAGGAGAGCTTATGTAGTCATTGCACTTCGACTAATATCTATAACCAATAAATGTCGAAGTTAAGCTCCCTTGCTTAAGCATGTAGGATTTGAGCGAAAAAAGTGACAAATTAAAAGAGAGAGAGAGAGAGAGAGAGAGAGAGGAAGAGAGAGAGAGAGAGAGAGAGAGATTACCAAAAAAGTTGTTAGAGTTTTAGAGCTATCAAAGTATGAAGATCAAAAGATCAAAAATTCTGAACAATCAAAAGTTGAAGATACCAAAAATCAAACAAAAAGGTGGTGAATTCAAAAAAAAATCAAATATCAATTATTCAAAGAAGTGAAGAATTCAAAAGAGCTCCATTGTGGTATCTAAAGTTGTAATTTTTCTAGATTATGTATGCTTGGGTAGGTTAACCAAAAATACATTGAGGTTAAGAAGGATTTCTGAGGATTGATTCAGAGGGTTGCAAACATGAGTGTCGTATAAGCTAATGGGTGAAGGTTCATAATGATTGTGAGTAGTTAGGATTGGGAAGTTATCAGGAGATTTAGACACAAATATGCACATTGAGGTCATGGTAAAATGGCCGAGTTCAAAATGGATTGTTCTATGTGATGCTAGTGATGAAGGTTTGAATTAAAAATAAATTAGATTTGCTTGAGGGCAAGCAAAAGATAAGTGTGTGGTATTTGATATTGCCATATTTATACATATTTTTAGGCAATATTTGAATACATTTTGTTTAATATTTTGGTTACTTGAATAGATATGTAGTACTTAAAAGATTAAATTGTATTTTGCAGCCAAAAGAAGTCATCTTGAAGAATAAGGACCAAAAGCGACAAGGATCAGAACTTTGGAGGTTAAAAGCTTAAAAGGTGAAGAATTCAGCAAAAAGAAAACCTCACGACGTGAGCATTGAGGTTCTTGAAGATAAGCATTCGGAGGCAAGAATTTGTGTCCGATACGGATTAATACTGAACTCACGACATGAGGAGGGTAAATTCGAAAACTATAAATACTCTTGATGCTTACGGATTTAGGAGGTTGGCCGGAGAGAATAGAGATTCCAGAAGTCGTTTTTCAGAGGGAAAGAAGGCAGAAACCTAGTAATAACATCCAAGGAGGAAGAAGAAGATCATACTTTATTCTTAGTTTGGTACATTACTATGTTTTAATTATGAAGATTACTTGTTTGATTGTTATTATGAGTAGCTAAATCTAGTTGCTTCTGTTAGCTAGATGAAGCTTGAACTCATGAACTAGTTATTTGATTATGGATATTTTGTGTTGGTTGAATGCTTGTGTTTGATTGCTAATACCTAGCATGTTTGATTGCTTTAACTCATGTTTTGTGTAGTTTAGTGAATATTGAATTGCGTGAACTTGACACCTAGTAATTTAGTGACCATTGAATTGCTAGAGCTAGGATCCAATCAATCTTAGTTAAGTGATTAAAGTATTAGTTTTGGTTGTGCTAGAGAACATATATTGTGACTATAATATTGTGATTGTTTAGTCAATCTTACATAGCTCCAATAATAATTAATAATTGATTATGTGTTAAATTATGTGTGACCATTCATAGCTCTACATGACTTAATTCAACATTAGTAAATTTGGACTTGACTTGCTAATAATATATTAATTGGTAACCAACGAGAATTGTCCATAATTAAGAGCTAACCATTGAGGGAAAGTGGATTCGAACTAACAGAAGTGTTTTTAATATTTGATTGAATAAGTTGTTGAGAATTTAAGTTTGTCTAAACTTGCAAAATTAGATAAAAACCATTTACTTTTGCTTAGAATTTTAGGTTAATTTAATAGTAAGTATGTAAAATAATTAATTTCGTTCCCTGATATCGATACCCGACTTTTGTGCTATACTATCTACGAAAGGGTACACTGCCCTGGGTTGAATAGCTAGTAGGATAGTAGGTAAAATTAGGTGTAGTAATATTTCAACATCAGTAATGGCTCCACCAAACCTGCCGGTTTGGCTTGTTCCACCTTTTCTTGTTGACAAATGAGACAATTCTTCACGTAGACATCTATGTCACTTCGCATATTAGGCCAATAATAGGATCATTCTATGATTTCCTTCGTACAATGAGTACTCGGATGTCCAGTTCATTTGGAATCATGACATTCCTTTAAGACTTCTCTTCTCAAGTTGTTCCATCTTGGGACATACATTCGATTACCGACCGTGAATAATAGTTCATCTTCGACATAAAATTTTCTTGTCTTGCCTTCTCTCGCCATTTCCATCAAGTTTTTTGTTAGTGGATCATGGTTTAACCCTTCCTTGATTCGGTCAGCAAGATCACATGTTACTCGAGTGAGGGTCACTAGTTCATCCTTTCGACTCAGAGCATCAGCAATTACATTGGTTTTTTCTGGCTTATACTCCATGACATCATCGAACTCTGCCAAGAAATCTTGCCAACGAGCTTGCTTAGGGCTTAGTTTCTTCCGATTTTAGAAGTAACTAGTCTCCATACTCAAAGGCAATGTATGATTGTTGTCATTTCCTTGTCGTGTACCAGGTATCTCCATTCTTGTCATTTAGTTTCCGGATTTCATAGGCTACTGGATGGTCATCTTGTAATAACACTCCTCCAATCGCAACGCCTGACGCATCAGTTTGTACCTGGAATGGTTTCGTGTAGTCAGGTAGCTTCAAGATTGGTTCCTCCGTGACAGCTTTCTTTAGATTATCAAATTTCATTTGACACTTCTTAGTCCATTCCCACATCACTTTCTTTTTTAGTAGGTCGGTAAGTGGAGTGGCTGTAGTTGAGTATCAGGATATAAATCTTTGATAGTAGTTTATAAGGCCTAATAACGATCATAGTTCAGAAACAATCTATGGTGGCTCCCATTCTTTGATTGCTCATATCTTGTTGCTATCCATATGGATCTTCCTATCAACGATATTGTGCCCTAGGAACGTCACTTCTGGTTGGACAAAGGAGCACTTTTCCATCTTTACGTATAATTGGTTTTCCCTGAGTACTTGGAAGACTAACCGCAAGTGTTCAACGTGTTCCTTTAACGACTCTGAGTAAACTACTATTTCTTCCAAGTATACCACCACAAATTTGTCCAAGAATGGGTGGAATATCTTATTCATTAAAGTGCAGAATGGCAATCCAAAAGTCATGACTAAGATGTCATAGGAATATCTTCGGCTCGTTCCCCGCTGCTATGCGTACTTGCCAATATCCTGACCTTAAGTCCAGCTTTGTGAACCATCGTGCACCCACGAGTTAGTCGAATAGATCAGCTACCACTGGGATAGGGTACTTGTTCTTTATCGTTACTTTCTTTAGTGCCTTATAGTCTATGCATATTCTTAGACTTCTATAATGCTTCTTCAGGAACAAGACTGGGGCACCAAATGAGGCCTTTGAAGGGCGGATAAATCCAGAAACTAGTAGCTCTTTCAATTTCCTTCTTATCTCTTCCAACTCAGGTGTAGCCATTCTATAAGGACACATTGTTGGTGGCTTAGCTCTGGGCTTGAGTTCTATCTCGTGATTCACTTCCCTTCTTGGTGGTAACTTCTTTGGCAACTCTGGTGGCATCATGTCCTTGAACTCTTCCAGTACTTCTTTCACATTCTTTGGCATTTCTTCATTGGGAGGGATGGTTTCTTCTTTCAACTTTGCTAAGTATGTCCCTTCTCCCATCTTAAGTCCCTAATTAAGTTGCATGGCTGATAAGATTCTGGACTTTGCTTTGCTTCTTTCCAAGGGTACGATGTGTATCGTTGAATCCTTGGTGATACACATGGTCTGATCTTCGAATGAGAAAGGGCATACCTGGTCGAAGAACTCCATCCCCAAGTGATGGGTTTTGGTCATAAGACATCCTATGTGCTCATACACACCCTAATGCTTGGATCTAGGTTTCTCTATTGTACATGCAAGTTATTTAAGGCTATAAACCCTAATTGCAGCATATGGGAATCAATATTAACATATGATTAGGTTTAAGATGTTACCTTGATTGTTATGTAGTAATAACAATCCCAAATCCTCCTTGAATTGACTTTGAAAGGCTTAGAGTCACAAGTGTCACTCCTCTAATGGCTCACAAACACCATAAGCAAGAGGATGAAGAGGAGAGAGGATGGCGGCTGCCAAAACCGTGTGAAAACCCTAGCAAGAAGCTTAGCCACGTTTTTGGTCCTTAAGGGATCTATATATAGTGAGGCAATTAGGGCTATCTAACAAGGAAACCCTAATTTAGTTGCTTAAGCCTTAAGCAACCCATGAAGCCCTTTCCTTAAGGCTTTGGACGATTTCATATGGGCTTCCCCCATAGAATTCGTCCACCTTATAATAAAAGGCAATCCATGGCCCAAATTGCAATTATCTTATAATTACAATTCCAGTCCCTTAAGTTTAATTAATCTCTTTTAGTCACAAAACTAATTACCAATTAATTATTGACTAATATTAATTAAACAATATGATTTCTCCTTTAATATATTATTCCCATAATATATTAATAAATCATATTTAATCCTTTCTCTCCATTATTCATCCTATCAAGTTGCTTTGGTGAAGGCAACCCAAAAGGACCATGCACCATCGGGTCAAGTACATACCAAAATAGTTATGGACTTAGACACTAATCCAACATTCTCCCACTTGGATAAGTCTAATAACTATTATGCATATGACTTCAGATCCTGATCTGCAATCGTGGCTTTCCAAAGCCGCTGTCAACTCTGATCCTATCAGATACGTGTGTCCTTAGATAAGGGATCATATATTCCTCCATTCTAGATATCATATGAGATATGATTTCAAATCATTCTCTTTGTACTATATCTCGATTTTTTATTTATGACGACTGACTAATTGAACAAATCAAATTAGCCCTAGCCCGGCCGAGCATTTACGTTTGTCATCACTAAATCATCGAGGGGCCCAAAGATATCGCTTTTATCCTACTTTGAATAAAAGGAACGGATAAACTTTGATACAATGCTTGCTTGCACTCACTCACCGAATCACACACAACAATATGTTTTATAACACCAAGTTACTAGTGCGTTTACATATTATCAATGTGCAACCGATTTGCAAGATACAACTCACACATCTCGGTTTCAAAAATATAAGATGTTATCGTCTCACCAATCACTCGTGATACAATTCATGGAGTGATCCAAGTGAGCGTGGGTTTAATCCAATGCTTAAATCATATTCATAAGCACTCATGAACGTTGCAGCAAACATTTGCTTATGTCTAATACTCTTTTAGACAATCACCAATTCACGACAGTCTTCATTCATATCTACTTCCAATATATGAATGACTGTGGCCCGTTTGAATAATTCGATTATTCTTAATAAATTCAATTATTCTGGAAGTCAAAACATGCAAATGTGAAACACAAGAATAATACTAATCCCATATGGCCTCAAACCTTTAAGTATAAATAAAACTCCTTTTATTTATCATCATATCGATTACTCATTATTTGTCGTTTCGGGTAATCAACTTCTTACTTGAATTATTACACTTGTCCCATGCTCTTAGCATGCACACAATGTTTACCTATGGTTCTTACTTTTGTGAAATAGATCAAATTGAACACATTTCCAATCATTCTCATTTCACAACTCCAAATCCTTTTTCATAAGTGTGAGAATATCAAATTCTTGTTACTTATAAAATATGTTAGATTCTAACATTCTATGCAATGATCCTTTCGTAATGTCACTGCACCAAAGTCACAAAGACTATTGCCAATGATATTACAAAGTCATCTATCGGACATTGTTACAAGACAATTCCTTAGATATGATGTCTCTCACTCAAAGTACATTCCTTTGAGCATCCTTTTGCATAAAAGTTTCTAATCTAGACATAGATTTTCAATATTCAATTCCCAATATGGACACATTTCCATAATTTCCATATGACAACTCATTCTTAATAGAATCTTATCTATTCGTAATGATGTCGATATGGTCCATCCCATATGGAAACATTTCCATATTTTCCAATACTATACTTCCAACTACTCACAAGCGACCAATCTTCGTCAAACTTCGGATTGTCCTTTGATAGTTGTTTAATTATTTTAGTCAAAACCGATTCTAGTCCCTTTTCCCTCTAAATGCGCTAGACATTTGGAAAATTTTAGAATGGTCAAACATTAAAGCATTTGCAATCGATCCTATACCCGAAGCGTATGGGACACGACGCACAATGTTTTATCTGCTATGTTCTCAAAATTCGAATTGTGAAGAGGAATGTCGTAATCATAATCGAAATTTTAAGAACACACTATGTACCTTTGACTAAATTTATTAACATTTCTCAACCTAAGCCTTTAGATTTGAAATGAAGCATAATATTCTCTCCCTTAATTATAGCAAAACAACTATTCCATCCTTGCAACTTTGCAAAGAATGACTCTTGTTTTCTATAATTAATATTGCCAACTTGCAATACTTTCCATAATAATCATACAATCATAACTTTTATGCTCCTACTATCATGATGATTACTATTAAAACATAACACTTATGCTCCCACTAGCTTCGACATGTATTCATAAACATCTTAACTTTCAGAAAAACAATACCTATTAAATTTCTTAAGTCCATGTTTCTAATACTTAATGCTTTGATAATCTTTTATCAAGGCCTCTGAAACTTATACACCTTTGCCTTAGACAGTTCGTATGCGTGTGTAAACAATTAACAAACCTCACAATTCAAATTATGGAAAGGGATATCGTAACCATAATTGAATTCGAGAATGCAATTTTACAATCACTATCTTCTTAAAATCTTTCTTAGTAAAAGCATTTACGCACAATCATTTTCATGAAGGAGGAAATCTTATGACACTTAGATTTAAAGGTGTATTTGTTCCTATCCATGTGAATTTTTCAAAACCAAAGTTCACGACAAATTCAACCTCATATGGATCGAAATTTCTTAATCTCGATTTCTTGCCTTATGGTAGCACAGCTGCCCACCACGTCTTCCAAGTAGTTAAGCAGCTCACCTTTTCCTATCAATGTACCTTTCATTGATTAAGGTCCTTGCCTTTTATGCATTCAAATGAGAACTTATAGGACTCACATGCATAATTAACTCGATTGGAACGGCACAGAAACAAAATAATGTCAACACGATATGTTGTAAACCTCAACTCATGTGCTAGTGATGATCGATAAGGTTTATTTGATTTGTTCTTGAAATCTTTCAAGACCTTTAAGACTCCCACTGACTCCTTGACATATAAGATTCTCTTGTCAAAACATTTCTTGACAAACAAATATTCAAGAGTTAGTGTAGCTTTTATCAAAACTCTACATAAATTGGTCCTAGTTGGTCTTTGTCTTATCCAAGACATCACAACTTTCCACATTTGATGAATGTTACAAACCTTTGTAATACTTTTCCACTCAATGTCACAATCTTAACTCTAAGACTTGTTTTGGAACGAAGTATGATTGACTTCTTGATTTAACCATTTCTTCAATTCTTGATTTCTCTTCTTAGACATACAATTGTACTAAGACTCACTTAGAGGATCAATTGAGATATGGTTCTTAATCATTAAGACCTATCATAAAGCATAAAAGCTACTCTCCCTTCTTCTTAGAATGGAGAAACTTTTATCTTTCTGCCAACTTGATTCTTCTTATTCGTTTTGCTATTACACTTAATCTTGTAAGTATAATCATATTTGCTAAACCTTTAGTAAATCATGACGAATATCATTGTTACTCTTATGGTGGACTTGATCAACACGCAACTTTGTCTATTCGATCTCCTAGTCCTTCACTTGACACTTTGTCAATGAATTAGTCTAATTTCCAAATATGAAATTTCTCATTCATCGTGCAACCAAATTGCATGATTCCAAGTTTCTGTCTAATTGAAACTTGGGCGATGAGAAACTCTCCCTATTTGGTAAATTCTCGACTTTTCATAAATAATATAATTAAGAATCAAATCCATTATTGCTAATAATAGAAACATTCAAACATCAATTTTTCACATACGCCATTGCAAGGATAAATAAATAGTATAAAATCAAAATTTTATTTTATTACGGAAAAGTTTGTCCTTACAATGCAACTCATTGAAAAAGTTATGCTAATACATCTTTCTTAGCAATCTAATTCTAACTCTAAGTAGTAGCTCAAGAATCTAATCTTCGATAAATGCGATCGAAATCCATTCCTTCACGGTTAGATTCTGCTCACTTCTTCCCTTAAGCTTCCTCTCTTTTCTTTGATCCTACAAAACATCAATTGTAATCTTATCACATTGTGTATTAAGAATCTAGAATAGAAGCTTAAAGAGTTAGTTAATGGATTTTACCTATATTAGAGCCATACGTTTTGACTCTCCCATCTCTTAGATCTCTTAGGTAAATGGGGCAGTTTCGTCTCCAATTCCCTTTCTCTTGGCAATAAAATCAAATTGACTCCTTTGGATCTTGACATGGAACTACTTCAGACATTGCCTTTCTCTTATGATCAAACTTTTCGATCATAGCATGTCTTTCGTTGCCATTGTCTATATCCATAGAGGTCTTGAAGACAGATTCACCAATCAACTTTGCTTTTCTATTGCGCCAAACCATTGCTGATTCAGCAGCAACAAGCATATAGGTGAGATCTATAAGGGTCACGTCGCAGTTCATCATATAGTACTCTCTTAAGAACTCACTATATGAGTTAGGAAGTGACTGAAGAACCCAATCAATAGCTATTTCCTCACAGACAACGGATCCCAACATTCTTAACCTATCAATGTGTGACTTCATCCCTAGGACGTGTGCACACACCGGCTTTCCTTCTTCATGTTTACTTGCCAAAAGGGCTTGAGTGATCTTGAACTTTTCAAGCCTTTGAACTTGTGGGTTAGGGAGAATAATTTGAGGAGGAGGAGGAAGTGAAGCATGATCTCTTGTTCCACGATCGAATTGTGGAATATCATCTTCATGTGGAATGCTTGTTCCACGGGATTTGAGAAGACCATAGTTGTCAAACTTTGACATCTACAAAACGGGAGAAAAACAAATTCAAGTTAGTTAATTGATTGAGTCCTTAGTAAATCACCCAATTGAGATACTAAGGCTAGGACCCAACACAATATTCTACAACTCAGGAGAGGGATGCCGTAACCCTAATTGCAGAATATTTGAAGGTAAGTGAATGACGATTCACTAATTTCCACCATGAAAACCGAAAAAGAAATTTAAGTTTTTAATCTATGAAAACTCCTAGATCCTTTGAGATTCATTGAACTTTCAATGGCATGTTTAAATCTCGATATGCCCCTCTTGTTTGTGACTGGGATGCCGAGGATCACAAAACGGGTGTGAATAACCATGCAAACTTACATGGTGCCCTCACATGTTACAGTCACCTATTCGATGTGCCGGTAAACCACACACGCTCCACCGAACTATGACAAACATTGAGTCACCCTTTGTTACCTTTGCTTAGAACCATTTAGTGTGCCGGTAAACCACACACGCTCCACTAACGTCTTCGCAAGGGCACAAAGTGTAATTTCATGGAATTGCATCAATTCACTTTTGCCTAAGTAACTAAGATTAGGAATTTTATGAAAACATTTAGTTACTTTAATAATTCATTATACTTATAATGGAAGGTTTCGTCCTATCCTACCCGTTCGGCTAACGACCCTCCACTAGTCAAGAGTGCGGTGGGTAAGAGTGGATACCCATTCAATCGCCATTTTATAGGCAATTTCCTTAAACACCCCCTATAGACTAGCTTCATGAATGAGGCCTACTAACGGTAAGACTGACTTTTACGCATACATATATATATATATATATATATATATATATATATATATATATATATAATGTTAGACTTTTAATGTTATATATATAGTATAGGGTGTATTTTACACATTTAAAATACTAGGTGGTCAAATTTAACAATTATACTTTTAATTCAATTAAATTGTAAACCTAAACTTTATGGATTTATTAAACCTCTTTTAATTATACACCTTAATTAATTAATAAAACCATAAGGGTGTGATTTGAACTTTTTCAAAACAATACAAGAGTTTTAGAATTTAACATTCCTAATTAAACTTTTAATCAACTTTTAAATTCCAAAACTTGAGGGCAAGTTTTGAAACATTTCAACACATTAGGGTTTAGAATTTAAGTGTACATCAAATTAAACAATTAATCAAAATTTAAATTCCAAAACTTGAGGGCAAGTTTTGAAACCTTTTTCAAAACATTAGGGTTTTAACTATTTAAATTTTAAAAACTTTTGGGTTCAAATTTAAACTATAAAATCTAAAGGGGAAAATATGAAACTTTTCATAACAACATGGTTCAAATAACAAATAATCTAAATTAACATTTAATCACATAATTATCCATATTTGATTTATTTAATGATTTCTTGCAAAACAATTTACCAATTTAATCAAAATAATTAATCAATTATCACATAAGGAAACAATTATCTTATTAATTGATAAATATCTTCAATTAGATCAAGAATATAGTCAAATATATCATAAAATCGGGTTTATATTGATCTAATATGATAAGGTAACTATCCCAAAGCAAAAACATCAAGAAATCCCAAGATATGCTCCATCTGACGAGTTGACTCGTCGAGTCTGCATGGACTCGGCGAGTTCAACTATGGACTCGGCGAGTCCAGCCTCCAGAAACCAAAAAATCGAATTTTTCATACATATCAAGCATCAATACAATAGAAACCAGTCTAGGCTCTGATACCACTGATGGGTTTTGGTCATAAGACATCCTATGTGCTCATACAAACCCTAATGCTTGGATCTAGGTTTCTCTGTTGTACATGCAAGTTATCCAAGGCTATAAACTCTAATTGCAGCATATGGGAATCAATATTAACATATGATTAGGTTTAAGATGTTACCTTGATTGTTATGTAGTAATAACAATCACAATTCCTCCTTGAATTGACTTTGGAAGGCTTAGAGTCACAAGTGTCACTCCTCTAATGGCTCACAAACACCATAAGCAAGAGGATGAAGAGGAGAGAGGATGGAGGCTGCCAAAACCGTGTGAAAACCCTAGCAAGAAGCTTAGCCACGTTTTTGGTCCTTAAGGGATCTATATATAGTGAGGCAATTAGGGTTATCTAACAAGGAAACCCTAATTTAGTTGTTTAAGCCCTAAGCAACCCATGAAGCCCTTTCCTTAAGGCCTTGGATGATTTCATATGGGCTTCCCCCATAGAATTCGTCCACCTTATAATAAAAGGCAATCCATGGCCCAAATTGCAATTATCTTATAATTACAATTCCAGTCCCTTAAGTTTAATTAATCTCTTTTAGTCACAAAACTAATTACCAATTAATTATTGACTAATATTAATTAAACAATATGATTTCTCCTTTAATATATTATTCCCATAATATATTAATAAATCATATTTAATCCTTTCTCTCCATTATTCATCCTATCAAGTTGCTTTGGTGAAGGCAACCTAAAAGGACCATGCACCATCGGGTCAAGTACATACCAAAATAGTATTTATCGACTTAGACACTAATCCAACACCAAGACCATGCAATAATCATCCATAGGAACTACGGTTAGATCGATATGACCCTTCCATCCTCCGATCTCAAAAATTACTGCATTAGAGACTCCAAGAATGGATCAGAAGAAGAGTTGACAACTTTCAACTAGCCTATTTCTTTGGTGTATTGAATGTTCATCTTTTCAACTTCATATTTAGAAAGGAAATTATGGGGCACACCTATGTCGACTAAGGCTTTAGTAACTTTGTTGTTTGCACGAACTTTCACAAGCATGATTCCTCTTCCTTTCTTTGTGTGGGCCTCTTCTTTTGCCACTGAGTTGAGGAGTCGCATGGAGCCTAGTTGTGCCTCGTCTCTTTCCTTCTTTTCATCTCCGGAAACCATCGTGTTGAAACTTTTCTTCTTTGGACAATCTTTGATTAGATAAGGGTCGTCACATAATCCTTCGAGGTCCCGCTTCAATCGCCTTCCCCTTGAAATTTGATGGTCTCGCAGCAGGTTTATCGTCCTTTTGTGGCGGCCTTGTTGTGGGTCTTTCTCCCCCACTAGGTTTCCTAACCGGAGTATCTCTTCGGAAGTCCATAAGGTCTTCCGCCATTGCTATAGCTTCGTCAACATCTTGGATGTTCCTCCTCATGATCGTTATAAGCCCAAGATCGTAGTCCATCTTGGACGTAAAAAAAACTTGCCTTTCTGTTGTAAATTGGGCAACACAAGCATCAAGGCGGTAAATTCTGCCACATAATCTTTAATAGACCCAATATGTTTCAATCCTCGAAGTTTCTTCATGGCTACGTCTTCAGCATTGTGGAGGCAGAATTTTTTCTTGACTTGTCTCCCAAGTTTCTATGACATATAAGCCTTTCTCAATGTCGCCATGCTTCCACCTCCACCATAGTGTTGCGTTTTCACTCAAGTATATAATGGCGTGTCTATTTTAGACTTGTCCTCCTTTACTTTGATAACATTAAAATAACATTCTAGGGACCAGAAAAATTCTTCGAGTAGTTTAGGATCACACTTACCTCCATATTTCGAGGTTTTAGGTGCTTCTCTGTGTGGTGTCGTCTTTGTAACAGATCCTCTGGCTATCGCTGCTTTGCATAGCTTTACCTCGTCTTCTAGAGCGCTTACCTTCTTACGGAACTCATTTCTCAAGGTATAGATCAATACAAGGACTTCCTCTTTGATGGCACTGATGGACTCCTTTATTCCATCACTCGTGTCCCTTATGTCGTTGGCGGACTGATCGACGGTATCCTTCTATTCAAAGATCTCACCGACGCGAATCTCCACTTTGGTAAGCTTGTTTTCCAAGCTTGCCAAGGTATCTACTGATTGGTCCCTCTTCTTGCTGAACACGGCCAGTGTCGTTTTGCACTAAAGGAACAGGTCCACGATGATTGAAATTTTTTCATAAAAATCAAACACGATCTGTGTTGAGTTTCAGGAAAAATGAACACGGCCTGTGTTCGCCTCTGACTTCCACTTCCTATTTTGAACCCAAAAAAATCCCAAACCGTCCAAAAGAAATGGTTTTGCATCCCAAGATTCGTGGTGTGGTTTGAAGGCATGTTGTAACACATTTGGAACATTAAAACCAAAAATTTCAAAGAAACGAAAATGTTTTGAAGGAAAAAACAAAAATACCCCCGGGTTGCCTCTCGGCTGGCTGCCCTTGTTTTAAGTCAATGGCTCGACTTGACCCCTGAATATGCTTCATTATTGGTACGTGGGGTCCTCAACCACTTCTAGCTCTTTGTTCTTCACTTTAAATCCTTCATAATACGGTTTTAATCCATGCACATAGACTTTAAAAGTCTTCCCAGTTTCTTGGCTTGTGATTTCCACCGAACCATGGTCAAAGACTTTTATGACTACAAAAGGACCAACCCGTTTTGATCTTAACTTCCCCGATATCAACTTGAACCTCCAGTGGTAAAGAATCACTTTTTACCCTTTGCAAAAGTCTTTCGAGAGATCATTTTTTCATGATACGCCTTTGTCTTCTCTTTGTAAATCATTTCATTTTCATATGCATCATTTCTAATCTCCCCTAACTCTTGAATGTCTAACTTCCTTTTGTTTCCTGCTTCATCTTCATTCAAGTTGAATTCACAGCCAAAATGCTTTGTGCTCAAGCTCTACCGGAAGACGACATGGTTTCCCAAACACCAACCGGTATGGAGACATGCCAATAGGAGTATTGAAAGTGGCCCTGTATGCCCATAAGGCATCATCCAACCTTATGCTCCAGTCCTTGCGGTTTAGATTGACTATTTTCTCCAAGATTCCTTTGATTTGCCTATTGGAGACCTCTGCTTGCCCATTGGTTAGAGAGCGATAGGTTGTTGAGACTTTATCAGTCACCCATACTTTTTCAAGATGGCTTCAAGCATTCGGTTGTAGAAGTGAGTCCCATGATCACTTATGAGATCTTTTAGAGTGCCAAACCAAGAGAAAATATGTGTTCTAAGGAAATCCACGGCAACTTTTGTGACATCCCCATTTTCACGGCCAGAAAAAACTGATTTGTTTATGCTTTATTTAAAAATCAGAGTATTCATTTTAAGGAATAATATTGCGGAATTTGTATAACACCCGTAGATCCGGGCTAGTCAATTTAGAGACGATAAGTGTCGAAAACGACTTTTTGGCAAAATATTATTTATAATAAATAGTCTTAACCAATTTTTAGAATAAGTCTCAAGGTTTCCGTACATATAAATAACGATGAAATCCGAGTTATAACAAAGAAGTTATGGCCCGTCGAAGTTTTACGGCAAAACCGACACGACACCGGGAAGCGTAAATAGTAAATTTATGATGGAGCGACTTTTAGCCTTAGCAATCTAAACGAAAGTTGTAGTATATGTTAAACCGACAACATACAAAAAAGAACGCCCAAATCTGACTTCGTATGAGGAAGTTATGAATTTTCTAAGATTTGGCTTAGCAGTGCACGACCCGAAACTCGATTTTTAGTTTGAGCGGTTTTGGCTTACGCGAACTAAATGATAGTTGAAGATCTCATTAATAGGAACTCAACGGTAAAAAGATAGACGAAAATGGATTCCGTATGAAGGAGTTACGAATTCTTCGCGGTCATTTAACAGTCTAAACACCTCCTACTATTAAATTTGAGATCGGTCGAGAATTAGCCAAAGGAGTCTAAATGAAATTTGTAGATATTGATTTTACCTACACGTTGAAAAAAAATAACGTCAAAAACGGAGCTCGTATGAAAAATTTATGATTTTTCTAAGTTTGAAGGCTGATATGCGATAGGGGGTGACATGGCACCACCAGAATTGGACATATGGCACCACCAAAAGGCTGCCACATGCCCCAACTCGGCGAGTAGGTCCTCCTACTCGGTGAGTTCATCATTCAGCACCCCTATAAATAGAGGTGACGGGTTCCCTCACTTCCTCACACCTTCAAACCCTTATTTCTCTCTCTAGTTTCTCTCTGTAAAGCCCCAACCCCCCCCCCCTAAAGTCTAGGTAAACCCCCTGGCACCCGAAGGAAGCCCCGAGGCTCCCGAAGCCTTGAGAAAAGATCCTTTCAGCTCAGAAACGCTGCTCTAGCGAAGCCCGGTTTTCGAGAAAACCCGCTGTAAGTGAGCTATGCCTACCCTATCTTTAGTATAGCTTATGTTTCAATATAGTAATGTTATTAGGACCTTATAAGGAGTATTTGGGCTATTATTATGGGTTATATAAGTATTTTTAAACGCTTATATAATAGTAATAATAGCCAGACTATTAATTAGTCTCGGCGAATATTAGACTAAACCCTAGTGATATTGATACTAGGTTTTGTCGAGGAAGTTGTTTTAAGTGTAACGAAGTGATGTCCGAGTGCCGAGTCACCACCTTCCCAGGTGAGTGCATAGCCCCTTTCATCTTACACATAGATATGAAGTATTTTAATATAAATTACGTGCTATGTGTGCATATTGTCTGAATACTTGTTGTCTATGTTGGTGAAAGATTTTTATACATGTTTTAAATGATGTAAACTGTATAAAGTATTTTATATCTACAAAATATGTTGGGTAAAACATGGGTAGTTGAATGATGAGGGATAAAAGCTGAAATAGAGGAACATTAGTAGTATGGACCTAGTGACCTATAGGTAAACATTGGCAGCAATGGACCTAGTACCCTATAAATGAGCACTGGTAGCTGCGCCACAACCCGTAGATGTTTTAGATCTATGGTAAGCATCCTAGCAGCTGCGCTCTAAGGACAGTATCGGCAGCTACGCCTAATAGGGAGCCTTATGACCATGACAGTAGCGTTTAAAGGTCAATACTGGCAGAAGCGCCTCATAGAAAATGTCCCAATTCTGGCATCGGCGCCTAAGTGATAGAACTAGCAGTTGTGCTTGACAGTTGTGTCATTGAAAACAATGGAATTCGTACATATTCCTTAGGATAATCCTTAGGAATGAATGAATGAATGAGAAATAGCTGATCCTTAGGGTAAATCCTTAAGAAGATAATGGGAATGGGTAATTAGGTTGATTGTTTGATGTTTAAATACAATAATTATATTATTGTGGGTTGAAAACCCTATGTACTCACCAGGTTTCCCAACCTGGCCCACTCCAGCTTATTTGTATCACAGGTGTCGATACGAAACTACTTTACACTGACAGATTTAAAAGAGATGTAGATCACTAGTTTAAATGAATGTAAGTTCTGTTTATGCTTATGTTCCTTTATTGACGATGACATCCCAATGTTTTAAAATGAATAAAAAAAATACATTTCTCCGGAAATGCTTTGATAACGTAATTATCATGTTTTTCTGGGGACAAATTCTGCAACACTTTTATTAAAAAAAAAGGTACTCTGGTTTTTATAAAGAATAAACAAAATCGGTCTTTTCTGGCCGTGAAAATTGGGGATGTCACAATTTGTTCCCAAAAAAACATGATAAACATATTATCAAAGCATTTCCGAAAAAATGTATTATATTAAAACTTTGGGATGTCATTGTCAATACAGAAACATAAGCATAAACAGACCTTCCATTCATTTACATTAGTGATCTACATCTCTTTTAATCTCTCAGTGTAACGTAGCTTCATATCGACACTTGTGATACAAATAAACTGAGTGGGTCAGGTTGGGAAACCTGGTGAGTACATAGGGTTTTCAACCCACAATAATAAAGTTATTATATTTCATCATCAAACAATTAACCCAAATACCCGCCCCCTTTATCTTAAGGATCTACCCTAAGAATCATCTATCATTCATTCATTCATTCCTAAGGATTGTCTTAAGGAATAGGCACGAAGTCCATCGCTGCCAGGGTTTAAAGATTACAACTGGTGAACACGCAGTTCGAAACATCGGGTGAATACTTAGTTCAAAAATACCTAGTGAACATTTAGTTCAAAAAATACTTGATGAACACCAATTTCAAAAACACCTATAGGTTACGAGCCTACTAACGTTCCACTAGATTGTCTGGAATAGTATGTGTTCATCATTTATACTCCACTAGATGACTAGAGCATCGTAAACATCAAGACCTCTCATCAATTTTTATTTCATCACACATCGTCTAATTCATCTATCCATGTTTTACCCAACATATTTGTAGATAAAAAATACATATACAGTTTAAATCATTTAAAACATGTATAAAATTGTTCATCCAGCATAGATATTAAGAACACAGATAATATGCACACATTGCACGTAATTTATATTAAATACTTCATATCTATGTGAAAGATGAAATTAACTATGCACTCACCTTAGTAGCGTGAATTGATAGAATCTAACTAGAAAAGGTCAGCAGTTCGTGATCGCTGGGCTCGGAACGTGGAATGCCTTCAGCAAACGAGAGAGAGAAAAGAATTTGGTGTAAGGAATGAAAGGGTCAAACTTGATATTTATAGGCTGCCGAAAACATGTCCACATCATGGACATGACATGTTCACGTCGTGGAGCATGGCTGAATCATTTTGTAGGCTTGCCATCTACGTTCTAGCTTCGAAAGGTGTTTGGATGACATTTCCACGTCGTGACTTTTATGTCCACGTCGTGTAATCTTAAAACATCACTCCTGAAGACTTAGCATGTGTTTATAGCCTCGATTAGTGTCCTTGACTAATTTCACGTCGTGGACTTAAGGCGGCTAGGATTTATGTCATGTGTCATGCCCTCAGACAGCTACATCTTCGGAATCTCATAACTTTTGCATACGAGCTCCATTTTTGACGTTGTTTATATCCATGTGTAGCTGGAGATGTACTCTAAAATTTTTTTTATATTACTAAGGCTAAAAATTAATTTATCATAAACTTAGTTTTTACGATTCCCGGTGTCGTGTCGGTTTTGTCGGGAAATTCAACAGGTCATAACGTCTTCGTTATAACTTGGATTTCGGCGTTCTTTATATGTACGGAACCCTTTTGAAATATACTATAACTTAGTTAAGATTATTTATTATAAATAATCTTCCATCAAAAAGTCATTTTTGATGCTTATTATCTCTAAATTAGCTAGCCCGAATCTGCGGGCGCTACAACTTTGGAATCATTAGTATGGTTGGCCTTAGCCTCCAACCATTTGGACATATATTCCACCGCCAACAAAATATATGAACAACCAAAAGAGGGTGGAAATGGTCACATGAAGTCTATACCCCACACACTGAATATTTCACAGACTAAGATGGTGTTGAAGACCATTTGATTCCTAGAACCTAGTGACCCGGATTTTTGAAACTTATCACAATGTGCACATAGCACATAAGAATCATGAGAAATGGTAGGCCAATAAAATGCACTATCTAAGACTTTTATAACTGTCCTTTGGGGTCCGAAATGACCTCCACAAGTATAAGAATGACAAAGTTAAGTATGGATTGTAGCTCATTATGCTCAACACACCTTTAAATCATTTGGTCCGCACAATACTCCCAAAGGTATGGCTCATCCTATACATACCTCTTTGCCTCCTTCTTGATTTTATCATTTTGCCAACGTGTGGATTCCAGGGGGAATTGATTCGTGACCAAATAGTTGACAATGTCCGCATACCATGGTGCTTCTTTGGTAACAAAAAAATGCTCATCAGGAAATGTGTCACAGATTGGTATACCATCTTCGGGTGATACAATATGGCTAAGGTGATCTGCAACTAAATTCTCTTTCCCACTTTTTTCCTTAATCTCTCTATCGAACTCTTGCAAAAGCAACATCCACCGTATTAACCTCAGATTAGAATCTTTCTTGGTTAGTAAATGATTTATCGCTACATGTTCCGCAAAGATGATCACTTTAGTCCCAAGGAGATATTGTCGGAACTTCTCTAGTGCAAATACAACAACAAGAAACTCTTTTTATGTTGTGGTATAGTTGCTTTATGCGCTATCAAGGGCCTTAGACGCATAGTAAATGACATGATGAGCTCGGTCCACCTTTTGTCCCAATACCGCCCCAACCACGGTATTTCTAGCATCACACATGATCTTGAATGGAAGTTCCCAATTTGGCAGTTGAATGATTGTGACAATCGTCAATTTCCAGTCAAGTCAAAGTCAACTAAAGTCAACAAGTCAAACCGGTCGACTCAATTAACCCTTGTGTACTAGGGCTTACGTTAGGTAATTACTATACAACTCGCTATTCTAATGAGAAATCATCAATTGAAAAGTTCGTATATCTAGATTTCCTTAACCTAAAATTATTGTAAGTAATGAACCAAACCGATAAAACAATGTTGCATACTCATCGGGAGTGTGTAAGATCCTTAAACATGGCTTAATGGGGTTTACGAACCTTGCGTTGCGAAACCAACCACTCAAAAAGGTCACAAAAGAAGTCTCTCCCAAATCTCTCTCTGTACCCGAAATCTCTCCAAGAATGTGAAATTTCTCCCAAATCTCTCTCTGTATGAGAAATCTCTCCAAGAATGTGAAATCTCTCCCAAATCTCTCTCTGTATGAGAAATCTCTCCAAGGATGTGAAATCTCAACCAAATCTTTCTTTATACGAGAAATCTCTCCAAGAATGTGAAATCTATCCCAAATCTCTCCAAGTATGCCAAATCTCTCCCAAATCTCTCCAAGTATGCCAAATCTCTCCAAGTATGTCAAATCTCTCCAAGTATGTCAAATCTCTCCCAAATCTCTCTCAAAACCCCTTTTGATTTATTTTAATCATTTGGGGCATCCCGACACTTGACTTGGTGAAAAACCATTCGAAACGGGAAGATTCATTGGAAAATAGCCTTTTAGGGCCGAAGCCTCTCTATAGGGGCCAAACCCTCCGTGAGCCGAAGCTCCAAGGACCAAATTCGAAGGCCTCTTAAGGAACTATAGCCATAAGACTGGAACTGCTGAGGACCGAGGTTGCTGAAGACCGCAGCGTTGAACCGCACCGCACCTGACCCCGCCTTCGGTCCCTCTTGACGAGCCGCCTGCAGTACCTGCTCGGACCGCAGTCCCTTCCACTTCGGACCCAATTCACCAGCCAAACCTTCCCTACGGATCTAAGGCTGCTAAGACCGGAACCCTCGCCCTGACTTCGGATTTCCCATTTTTCCACCCGGTTTTCGACCACGACTCCGTTTTAAGCCCGTTTTTAATTATTTTAACGAGGGATTTTCACCCAAACTTATATTTTGACATATAAGGTCCCATATATTCATAAATTCAGCATATTTTTAAGGAGATCCTTATTTAAGAATAAAATCTATTAAGTAAGATCTTGTGTTGGAGTGTTGAATTTGCCTTAATGTATGACACAAGCAACCACCTGTTGAAACATAAAAGTGACCCTCTTGAACTCAGCTACCGCAACGGTTCAGCATCCGCAATCAATTCAGCACCCGGAGTCAGTTCTTCTTCAGCAACTGCAATCAATCCGCAGTCTACTTAATTACTTTTCTTATCTTTATGTAATACACTACATTATCCAGCATGCCTTGCACGGCTGCATATAGAGTTGTAGTTTAGTTCTGAGACTCTATAAATAGAGACTCATTTTGTTGTATTAAATAGAAGTTCTTACACTTGAAATTCTAACTGCTATTTCTTCTTTATCATCACTGATGACTTGTGAATTATTCTGGATATATTTCTCCAAGTTATCTTCTTCATTTCTTTATCTTTCTACTCTTCTTACTCTAAATTGTTACTGAAACATATCAGACTATAACCTCTCTCTGTAGCAAGTCTTTAAGACTTAATCACTAACTTTGATCTTCCTTATTAACTCGGAGTGAATGCATTCCTTGTTATGAATCAGCTTAAGTGTATTCTTGATATAACAATTGCTGTCATTTATATTTCTTTACTTTCCGCAACTAACTATCTAACTATCTAACGATATTATTGTTGAGCTTTTAGATCCTTTGAGATTAACTATTCCACAATATACTTGTTCTAACGTTTGTTCAAGTGTGTCGCCAAGTTTTTCTCTCAACAATTGGTATCAGAGCCAAAGTGGTTGCTTTTTGAATATCGGAACTCTGATTTTTCATAAGGCCTTCTATACCACTAAAGCTCATTTCTTCAAAAAAAAATTTTAAAAAAAAAAAGCAAAACAAAAAAATATCAAATGGCACAATCGTTATCCCTGAATGTCTCCAACATTGTTGGTGGTTCTAATCGAGCTCCAATACTGGTAGCAAATGAATATCATCACTGGTCACAAAGAATGGAGAGGTACTTCAGAAGACTGGGAAGAGATGTATGGCGATTAGTAGAAGAAGGACCACATGTTCCAGTTCTTACACCAGTCCAAACTGACGGTGCTGCAACCAGGCTAGGAGGAGGTCAACCAGCCATGAGCCGTCCCACCAAGGATGATCTCGATAAAATGGAAAATGATGTTGTTTCTTTTTATGAAATTTCATGTGGCGTTGCTCCTGACAACTTTGATATTATCATAAACTGCAAGTCAGCAAAAGAGATCTGGGATGTACTCAAGAACCTGTACGAAGGCTCAGAACAAGCACAAGACAAGAAGCTCACTACCACACTCAATGACTTCAACAACTTTAAAGCTCATACTGGTGAAAGTTTGGAAGACTCCTTCAAGAGGTTCAACCTGATAGTCACTAAGTTATCCAATGCGGGCACCATCCGCAGTAATCATGAAACTAATCTCCAGTTCCTTAATGGTTTAGGAAGACATTGGACTATGGCTAAGATGATAGTCCAAGGCGACCAAGAAGATTCACTCTCTGTCACTCTAAAAGCTTTATGGAGAGCTTCAAGCACAAGAATCCACTGTCCTCAAAGATTGTGCTGACTCCGGAGGACCGCTTGCTCTCATAGCACAATCCCCACCGCAGTCACCCTACTCTTCATCGTATGACACTCCACCGCAGTCATACGAAGCTGATTCTGAGTATGATGATGAAGAAGAGTTTCAGAAGGCTATTGCTCTAGTTAGCCAACAGTTCAGCCGTATACCACCTTCTTCCTTCCGCAAGAATCAACAATTCAACAAACCTCCATTCAACCGTAACTTCAACTCTCAGAACAACCATTCTCGATATCCCAAAGGCTCTCAGAACAATCAACCAAAGGAGGTACCGCAATCTCCTCAGACCACTGACTCCGGTACTCAATCGATAGACAAGACTGATGTTGTGATTTGTCACAAATGCAATAAAGAAAATCACTTCGCAAAAGATTGTAAGGCCAATGTAGTCAAGGACAGAGCATTCTACCTTAGAATGCCTCAAGAGTTGGAAGAAAAAGAAAAGGAAAGGTTATATGTAGCTCATGTCAAAAGAGACCATCAAGTTTGGTCATCCGGAGACGAAGAAGAGACCATCAGTAGTGTTAAAGGAAAAGGGAAAATCTGCATGCTGGCCACTGCGGATAATGATGGGTCTACAATGTTGAACAAGAATTACTGCTACATGGAAAAGGATGGGACTCTAAGCATCGTCGAACAGGTAAAACTCATGATCCAAACTTTAAATTATAGTATGCATGACTGTCAACCCTACATTGATGGTCTTAATGACACTTGTGTTTCCATCCTTATAGACTATAACAAAGCCTTAGATGAGAAGAACATTGCGTCCCAAGAGATGTTCCATGTGAGAGGACGACTAGATAACAAGAGACTTAAGATGGCTATGTTAGAGAAGGATCTAGAGTTAGAAAAAGATGCTAGAATGTTAAGCGAAACCCAGTTAGAGATAGCTTTGAACCAGAGAGATTTAGCTCAGAGAGAAATTGTACATTTAAATCTCTTAATTGAAAAATCATTTAATGAAAGTGAGGCTATTGAAAATTTGGTAAACAATGAAACCGTGGACAATACATATAATTGGGGTTGGTCAAATGGATATCCTACCGCAACGGATTCCTCACCTCGGTTCAACAAAGACATATTGTATGTCCCTCCTGATAGAGAATTTCATTTCCCTATCAATGACAAGACTTTTCCCAAAGATATCAAAACTCACTTCGGTAGACTGCACAATTTAAGCAATAATTGTGTCATTGAGGAAATTGTGCCTGAGGCTTCTGGTCACACATGTGATCAAATTCCTATCAGTGACACCATCCATTCAAATTCTCAAACTTCATCCATAATTGATGAAGAAATTGTTGTTGAAGGCCCTGAAGTCTAAAAGGACTTTCCATCTTTGTCCTCAGACCACAGTGTCTCACATTGTAGTCAAATGTCCCAGAAGTGTCCCACCGAAGTTCCTTCTAAGACCTACTCTGTGGTAGTTAAATCATCTCTACTGAAGTCATTAGTTCAAGGAACCACAACTCTTCTGCTAATATTTCATGAGTTACCTATAGAAAATTTTGAAGTAGGTCAATGCTCTCAAATTCCAGAATCCTCAAGTTCTGATGATTCAAGCCCACGTTTTCAAAATCATTCAAAAAATTCCAGGAAACCGCAGTTGAATAACAATGACTGCGGTTCACCAAATTTTTTGGCAAAAAGGGCTTTCAAAGAAGAAATTAGATCTCGAGGCACAAACAGACAAAGTTTTTCAAAAAATAAGAAACATGTGAGAATTCCAAAATCTAAGAGTCCAGAAAAATTTGTTTTCACAAACTACATTTCAAAAAACTCTTCTTTCATGAAACAAGCAAAAAGGAAAGTCTCGTTTCAAAAGTCATTCCTACTGCTTCTGACACAACCCAAAAAGGCGTCAAACTTGTAAGAAACTACGTTTTTCAGGTCTATTCCTCAAATGACCCTAATTGGAAAGGAATTTTACCCACTCCAACACTTTTAAAATCACATCAAACTTTCAACAAATGGAAGGGTATCTTACCAAATCCACCTAAAGGGACTCAAAGATTTACACGTGCTAAACCTCGTTCGAAACAAACTTTTCAGAAACCAAACAACATGCATGTCAGACTTTTCAGAAGTTACCCACCTCGGACCGGTACCAAGTCCAATTCACTCTATAAACCGCTGACCAAGCAAAATGTCAGATTCAATGACAAATTCTCTCCTTGTAAATGTCAGTGCAGTTGTCAAAAGGTTTTATCTCATTTCAAATCAAATCAAAGTCATAAACCTCGTATTTTTTCAAAAACTCACAAAAATCCAAATCTGAACAAACACCCAGGACTAGGTCTAAAAGTTGACAAGAGACCTGTCCATGCAACCTCGGACTATGCATCATTCAGAAATACACAAATTGTCCCTGGCTCAAAACTTGTTTGGATGCCTAAAATAACCGTGTAATTCTTAGGCTTTGTGCAAGGAGGAACAAGAAGAAGAATGGTTAATTGACAGTTCCTACTCCTTGCACATGACCGGAAGGTTAGAGTACCTTCGGGATTTCAGGCCTATATGCAATGGTGGAAATGTCACGTTTGGAAACAATGCAAACGGTGTCATCCGAGGTTACGGTGTTCTCACTACGGGGAACTTTTCCATTCAGAAGGCTGCTTATGTAGAAAGCCTTAAACACAATCTCATCAATGTTGGCCAACTATGTAAAGCAAGACATCGTGTTGAATTCGATGATCAGTTTTGTTACGTAATGACAAGTGATAGGAGCTCGTGTCTGATCAAATCTCGCTCCGAAGGCACCATGTACCCTTTGGATGTCTCTCTAATCATTGGCAGACCACAGCTGTGCTTCTTGTCCAAAGTTGTATCCGAAGTTAGCTGGCTATGGCACCGCAAGCTAGCTCATCTCAACTTCCGGTACATCAACAACCTGGTCACTGGAGAACTAGTTCGTGGTCTCCCTATTCTCAAATTCAGCAACGACACTCTCTGTCCAGCTTGTGAATGTGGAAAACAATCAAAAGCAAGTCATCCTCTGATAATGGACTCTTCGATCTCTGAACCATTGGAGCTGTTACACATTGATCTCTGTGGTCCCTCAACCGTAGCTAGTCTCCACCACAAAAAGTACATACTGGTTATTGTTGATGACTATACACGCTTCACATGGGTCTTCTTTCTTAGACTCAAATCAGAGACACCTCGGATCTTCATCAACTTCATCAAAGAAATCGAACTTCAGGTCAAGCTTCAAGTTAGACGCATCCGCAATGATAATGGAACCGAGTTCACAAATCATCTTCTAAACAGTTTCCTAGTTTCCAAAGGCATATCTCATAACTTCTCAGCACCCTATACACCGCAACAAAATGGTATAGTAGAAAGAAGGAACCGCACACTAGTAGAAGCAGCTAGATCCATGCTTAACTTCGCCCAACTTCCTCTCTACTTCTGGGCTGAAGCAGTAGCAACCCCATGCTTTGTTCAAAACTGAAGTATCGTGTGCAAACGCCTCAATAAAACACCATATGAGGGTCTCAACAACCGCAAACCAAATGTTCGCTTCTTTCATATTTTTGGATGTAGATGCTTCGTAATCAACAAAAGAGACCAACTCAACAAGTTTGCACCAAATTCTAACGAAGGTATCTTCCTTGGTTATTCCACTAACAAGGTTGTGTATCGTGTGCTCATCATACGTACAAGGCTGATCGTTGAAAACTTTGATGTGAAATTTGATGATTCTCACATCCGCAACGCCCCTCCGTCCACCAAAACCACTGCAATCATGGAATGTGACATTCCTGCCTCTTCAGGACCTTTAAATCTAGTTGAAGTCAATAATCACGATCTTTTCGATCCTATTGAAACGGCGAAACTATCCGAAGTTCTGGTGTCACCCGCAGCTCAACAACAACATGCTGATGTATCTAGACCATCTCTATCTGAAGTAGTATCTCTCAATACTTCCACCTCTCCGGTTGAGGGGGAAAGCTCTACTTCGGATGTAGTCGCAACCGTTGAGGTTACAGTACATGATGTTGCTCAAATTCCTGCCCGCAAAGAAGCATTATTATCAAACGCACCTTCGGATTCGGATGATGAATTCATAGAGAATATTGACACTAGAACCGATCCAAGGATTGTCACTCTCCTATCTGCAGTCCAGGGGGAACCTTCTCAGGTCCCAGAGGAACTCCCGTCCGCAACCTGTAACGCCCGCAGATCCGGGCTAGTCAATTTTGAGGCAATAAGTGTCGAAAACGACTTTTTGGCAAAATATTATTTATAATAAATAGTCTTAACCAAGTTGTAGAATATGTCTCAAGGTTTCCGTACATATAAAGAACGCCGAAATCCGAGTTATAACGAAGAAGTTATGGCCCGTCGAAGTTTTACGGCAAAACCGACACGACACCGGGAAGCGTAAATAGTAAATTTACAATGGAGCGAATTTTAGCCTTAGAAAGCTAAACGAAATTTATATTATATGTTAAACCGATAACATACAAAAAAAGAACGCCCAAATCTGACTTCGTATGAGGAAGTTATGATTTTTCCGAAGTTTCGACTTAGTAGTATGCAGCCCGAATCCTCGATTTGAGATCGAGTAATTTTTAGCCAAAAAATCTAAATGAGAATCGAAGATCTCATCGATAGTAGTGAAACGATAAAAAGATAGGTGAAAACGGACGTCAGATGAAGAATTTATGAATTTACAACATAGTTTTCCTGTCCCAGCCTACTAAAAATAATATAAAAGTAATATATTTATCATATATTAAAATTTAATTCAAAATTAGCCAACGGATTCTAAACGAGAGTTGTAGATCATAATCTCACCTTCGCGTGGATATAAAGAACGTCTAAAACGGAGTTCGTATACGAAAGTTATGAATTTCTGAAGTTCGGGGCGCGAAACCCCAAAACTGTCAGAGTTCACGACGTGAATACAGTGTTCACGACATGAACTCAGTATTTATGACTTCTGGATCCTGACAGACGCAACTTGTGATGACGCATGCAGTGACGACTGAACTCACGGCGTGAATATTTGAGATTCACGACGTGAGACCTGAAAATGGCCCTATAAATAGAAATCGAGGGTCAGTCGAGTTTGGGTTGCTCCAGCTCCTCTCTCTCACTCCCGATACCTTCTATATCCATCCCGAAGTACCCCCGAAGCCCCGTTTTCATCCCGAGACCCGAATCAAGTCCCGAAGCCCGAAGATCCCGAGAAGTGAGATTCTCGAGCCAAAGCTCTGCCCGCGAGAAGCCCGGTTTTTCTGAAGATTTTCCAGATCTACCGAAGAATACTACTTCTACGATCCGTAGTGTTGTCCGATCATCTTCTGATCAAGTGAGTGTGTGGTTACTTTCTTCTAACACATAAATATGAAGTATTTGTTTTGAAATACATGCTATGTGTTTATATATTATTGTTTATTTGAGATGAGTGTGGAATGGATGTTTTATATAGTTTTTAAATGAGTTAAACTGTATATGTATTTTATAACTACAAATATGTTGGGTAGGACATGGGTACATGAGATCCGTGAGTATGGATCAGATCAAGAGATTAGTTTAGATCCGTGAGTAGGGATCATATCAAGAGGGTAGTTTTAGATCCGTGAGTATGGATTAGACCAAGAGGTTAGTTTTAGATCTGGGAGTATGGATCAGGTAAAGAGATAAAACTTGTTATTAGTCTGGGAGTATGGATTAAGACTAAGTTAATTGTCCCTAGTCCAGGAGTATGGATTGGGCATAGTTATAGATCCGGGAGTATGGATCAGATCATGATTAAGGTATAGTTAATTGTCCCTATTCCGGGAGTATGGATTGGGTACAATTATTGATCCGGGAGTATGGATCAGATCAGGAGGTTAGTTTTAGATCCGTGAGTATGGATCAGGGGAAAATGTTAGTTGTAGATCCGTGAGTATGGATAAGGTGAAAAGGTTAGTTTTAGATCCGTGAGTATGGATCGGGTGAAAAGGTTAGTTTTAGATTTGTAAGTAGGGATCAGGTAAAGATGAAAATTTTAGATACGAGAGTTTAGATCGTCTCATTGTGAGGATCGATGGGGTGGGATAAGAGTTGCCTTTATATGGTGAAATTGTACAAGTTTGAATGTTCTATATTTATAAATATATGATATAACATTATGGGTTGAAAACCCTATATGCTCACCAGGCTCCCAAGCCTGACCCACTCAGTTTTCTTAATTTGTATCACAGGTATTGATATGAAGACATATTTCACAGAGAGATTTAAAGGAGATATAAATCATTAGTGTAATTGAATGTAAGTTCTGTTTATGCTTATATGTCTGTATCGGAACATGACCTCCCGAGTTTTATTATTAAATGAAAATACATTCTCTTTGAGAAATGTTTTTGATAAGTTATTATCATATCTTGTTTTGGGAACAAATTCCGCAACCGTTTTCTTTAAAAGATTACTCTGATTGTAAAACAAATCGGTCTTTTCTGGCCGTGAAATTGGGGATGTCACACAACCCAGGGGGAACCTCAACCTCTCCCGATTACTCAAGAAAATTTTGCTCCAATAGATCAAGATGATTCAGCAGGATGTTCTCAAATCTAGGGGGAACTGCCATCTCCAACCGTAGATTCCTCTGACATCCAAGATATCCCTTCTACCGCAGCTGCTGATCATTTGTTGTCACGTCTTCATGTATGGACGAAAGACCACCCACCAGGACAAATTATTGGCAACCCATCCGCAGGTATCCAGACTAGGTCTTCCAAGGACTTATCTGATCACTGCCACTATGCAGCATTTATGTCCTCGGTAGAACCTAGAACGATCAAAGAAGTACTGCTTGAACCAGACTGGATAGCCGCAATGCAAGAAGAACTGGAAGAATCTGAAAGAAACAAAGTATGGCAACTTGTTCCCCTCCCACAAGGTCATACTATTGTTGGTACAAGATGGGTTTTCAAAAACAAGCTAGATGAATCTGGCGCAGTCATTAGAAACAAGGCAAGGCTTGTCGCCAAGGGCTATAGTCAAATGGAAGGCATTGACTGCGATGAAACGTATGCTCCAGTAGCACACATGGAAGCCATCCGGATCTTTCTAGCATATGCAGCCCACAAAAACGTCAAGGTACACCAGATGGACGTTAAAAGTGCCTTTCTCAATGGGGAACTAAAAGAAGAGGTTTATCTTCAGCAACCTCCAGGATTTGAAAATGTTGAATTTCCAGACCACTGCTACAAGCTTGAAAAAGCAGTCTACGGTTTGAAACAAGCCCCAAGAGCTTGGTATGAGACACTCTCTGAATTCCTTGTCTCGTCCGGGTACAAGAGAGGAGTGATTGATCCCACATTATTCAGAAAGTAAATGGTGACCACCTTATGTTGGTACAAATATATGTGGATGATATCATCTTCGGTTCGACTGATCATGGCATGGTAGATGAATTTGCTAAGCTCATGACCAACAAGTTCAAAATGAGCATGAATAGAGAGATTAACTTCTTTCTAGGTCTTCAAGTAAAAAAAAGTATCGCAAGGAATATTCATTCATCAAGAGAAATACACCACTGAACTTCTGAAGAAATATTCAATGGACAACTGTTCTTCTGCTAAGGTCCCTATGGCCTTCGGTTATAAGATCTCTGCTGATCCCTCCGGTGAATCTGTGGATCACAAGACTTATAGAGGTATCATTGGTACGCTGATGTACCTCACCGCAAGCAGACCTGTCATTATCTTCGCAAATGGTGTGTGTGCAAGATACCAGGCTGATCCAAAAGTATCACACATGACCGCAGCCAAACAAATTCTTCAGTATCTTAAAGGAAGAAAATCTTTTGGTCTATGGTATCCCGCAGGCAATGACTTCAGTCTTCAAGCCTTCACAAATGCTGATCATGTCGGATGCAAGCTCGATCGAAAAAGTACATCTGGTGGATGCCAATTCTTAGGAGGAAGACTTGTCAGCTGGTCTTCAAGAAAACAAACTTGTGTATCTTTATCTATTGCAGAAGCCGAGTATGTAGCCGCAGCCAACTGTTGTTCCCAAGTTCTTTGGATGAAGACACAATTGCTAGACTACGGGTACAGAATGTTGCGGATACCAATTTACTGTGACTCTGAAAGTGCTATAGCAATCTCTCATAATCCTATTCAGCACTCCAAGACAAAACATATTGAGTTACGGTATCATTTCATCAAAGATCATATTCTGAAAGGTAATATTGAACTCATCTTTGTTCCTACTCATGAAGAGACTGCTGATGTTTTTACAAAAGCACTTGACTCTACAAAACTCAATGCATTCTTACAAATGTTGGGAATGATGAATCCAGAACCGCAATTCTTTCTGAAGTGTTAGCTACCGCAGACCATTATTGGTCTCCGTTGCGGTTCTAACTGAGAATTACATATGATAGATGGTTTTGGTACCGCAATCTAGGCACCGCAACCATATGTCATACGTATCTCTCATGGGTGCTAATGGTCTCTTATTTCTAACTTTTGTACAAGTGATTTTCTCACAGTTCCTCACTGCAGTCTTTTCTTTGTTCATCCGTAATGAAGATTCTCAACCGCAATGATGTCTCCATCCGCGACCATCATAATAATTTCCCATCTGTTTCATTAACTCTCGAATCTTTGTGTGCTATTTAATGATCTTTCATTAAATAAAATAAAACATTCCCCTTAGAAACTGTCACATTCTCTTTCTGAATAAACCCCGTATCAGACCTATTTTAGGGATGATGACAAAAAGAACGATTTTCCAATAAACTCATCCTTAATTTGGCCTTTTCTTCTCCCTACCACGTCCCATCAGTTACAACTTTCTCTCTCATCACCCCCACGATTACCTAACGTATTGACATGCGTCTGATCCTACATTAAATGCAAACCCCTTTTGGAAATCTCTCAAAATCTTTTTAAACCCGTTTTACTTTTGTGTGGCTGAGATTTAATCCACAAAATCATTGATTCCCCCCCCCCCCCTAAAAAACCCCATTCGACTTCTTACCCTCTTCTATCTTTTTACCTAGGGTTAAAACTTTTTCACCCGCTTTATAAACTCGTCTTCTTCCCCAATAATCCTTTACAATTCTCCTGCAGTTTCGGAAGTTGGCTTCCTTTACCGAGGTTAGTTAGTTTTCTAGGATTTGCATCCGGGTTAGCTCCTTTTCCTTGCTCTCTGATTATCGATTATTCTCTCTCAACTCTCAAAACCCCCATAACTCTCAAGAACTCCATCTTCTTCTCTCACAATGGTGAAATCAGGTGCATCCAAGAAGCAATCCAAGGCTTCAGGTTCTATGAATCCAACTGGTTCCGACTCTCCAACATTAGCTTCAAGCAATTTCAGAGCAGTTTTTGAAGATCACCCATCATATAATGCCCCAAACAAGCTGATGATCAAGTTTCTCAAGAACCATATTCTGTTTGGTCCATTTGATGCTTTCACAGACGTTGTTCATGTTTCTACACTCTTCAAATGTGACTTTTCTGAATACCATCCATTGGAGAACCCCCAAGAAGTGCATCTCAACCTCATCAATGATTCTTTGGTCATATTGACAAAAGAGAAGTTCTTGTCTGCCATTAATCTTCTGATTCACCCCTCCATCAAGATTTTCACACCATCACTATCTGACATTACCACCGCACTCTACCAGATGGGGTATCAGAAACCAATCCGAGGGATTGGTGAGTTTAAGAAGAACCAACTGCCTGCGGTTTGGCAGTTCGTATGCCAATTCGTCATCCGCTGTCTATCCGGCAGAACCGGAGGCATTGACAACATGGGTTTGAAGCTGCTAGAATTGGTGTGGAGCATCTACACAGGCCACGATGTCAACTATGGCCAGATTCTTTGAGACGATTTCCTCCAATATATCCCTAAAGAGCACCCAAGGGAGAACCCAACAGAGCTCACATTTGCTCGATTCTGGTCACTATGCATCTCAGACTTTCATGCGGATGATGTCATTGACATGGGCAGTGACATCAACTTCTTTGTATCTAAGGATCTAAAAAGGTACAATCCCTCTTCTGATCAAACTTTATTTGGACCTATCCGCAGGCTTCCCACCCACATTCTTACTTTTCTTGGTCTTGAGACTACTGATGTCTCATACCACATAGAGGCTACGGAGGGTATTGCCCCATACCCTTCTACCCTACCTCTTCCATCTGCAACCATTATCCCTGAGGGTACCGTAGTCTTCTCTTCTACTACACTATCTAACCTTTCTCAAAGGAGAAAAATGGTGGCATCCAAGAAGAAACAAAGCACACCTAGGAAGGATGTTCCAAAACAAACCGCACCCTCAAAGAAACGCTAGACAACCAATATCTATCCTCAAGAAAAGAAAAACAACTGAAACCACTAGCCAAATGCATGACCGGACAGATACTGAAGCCTCTCAAAAGGCTCTGGTAGTCTTGGTATGGCCGCACATCCATTCAATACCACAATCGAATACCACTCAAGCTCATCATGTGAGATTAATTGTTTCATCATCATCATCCTCTGAACGTGGAGACAGCCCCCCAGTTATATCTAAAGCAGATAAATCTGGACATCGCCCTAAGGTCTCCAAGGCTTCCCGACTGCACATTTTTTTCTTCTGAGGAGTTAGACTCCATCCTTTTGAATATATCCCAAACACTTCAAACACCAATCCATCTACAGGGCACTTCTTTCGCCCATGCCAGAACTGGGTCGAGGCCAGACTTGACCATGGTCAAGGAGACCAAGGAAGCCCAGTAAATCCTACTCTGCTTCCATCCTTTACAGGTGGTTTAGGCACGGTGAGCACAAATGTGCAAGGATCCGTGAACCCAAGGGACACCTTGGTGCGCACTCAAAGAATTGATGGAGATGACTCAAGTGATTCTTGGAGTCGGTATCAACCAACTAATGATGCCGAAATCAAGAAATATGTTGCCTTTCGAAGGGCCATCCAAGCCCGCAAGGAGCAACAGATCAAGCAGCAACAACAAAAAGAACAGGAGATCCAATCTGTGGTCAAGTATTGGGCAAATGCCATCAGCAATGCCCATACCGTTTCCACAATCCAAAAGGTTCAAAACTGGATGAATCAGATGGCAGGAATTATGTTGAAAGCTCAAGCTTCAGGCGCAGCCGCAGTTACCTCCAAATTTCCTCCTACTCCAACTCCTACAGTCAATCCATCACAAGACGAAGGGCCAGCAATCGAACTCAGCTCAGCCCCTACCTTCGGTCTTGATGATGACGACATCCAAGAGGTCAACAAACCAAACCCTTCAGACGACGACCTAATGATGTTTGAAGAAGAAGAGGAGTCCAGTGGTTCTCAGCATTCAACTTCAAATCCTAAAGAAAAGAAAAAGAAGAAGAAGAAGGATGTTGTCACCAGGAAGGAATTCCTAAGTCTCCAAGCCAAAGTAGATCAAATTTTGGCTGCGGTTAAACCTACCCAACCTCCACTTGAAGACACTCCAGGACCGCAGTCATTGATTGAACACATTGAATGACTCGAGACGAGGGAGCGTATGGCTGCTGAGCGCATCTCTCTCAAAGTAGAGATGGGGATCCGGTCCCTTGACAACAACCGCAGGGCTGACCATAAGGACTTCATGGTTGCCGCGGAACGCCTCATTACTGAGGTGACCGTAATCAAACAAGATCTTCAAGCAGTCATTGCGGATCAAGCTGCACAATCTCAGAAAGTGATAGATGAGACTCATACTGCTTATGAGTCCACTATCTCTGTTCTTCATGCAACTATCAACCGAATGCAGAAATCCCTTACCTCCAATTTCCATGGCCCTGAGATCCTCCAGCTTACCAAAGACATACACATGCTGCTCTTCAACTCCTCCACTCCAAACAATTCCCAATTGGCCGAGTCTATAAAAGCTCACTTTCAAGAAGTCTGTGCCAAGGTGGATGGACTTAAGCAATGGCTTGAGGAAGCACCTCCGTTGCATCCCTTAAGAGGGGGAAGTGAAGATGAATTCCACCACTCTGATACTTCCATTCATCAGAGTCCTCCCATCACCACTGAAAAAATCCCCACACCGCAACCCTCTCCACCACCATCTCAACATACTCCATCTCCTCCTACCTCACCTCCAAAAGATACTCCCAAAAAGCCTGAGACTCCTCCTCACCTCAAAAATCTTGAGGAAAACATGTCATCCGCAAGCTCCACAGACTCCCTTGCCACAGCTCAGAGAAAGCATGATTGGAAGGCGGCCAAGCTTGCTGAACTTATATAGAGAGAATGCGGATTCGACACTATGATAGATGAGTCCTTGATTAACTCATGGGTCAATCCGCTCCGCAGGCTACTGAATGAAGACTACACTCCACATCTCACATATGTTGAACCCCCTACTGATGGATATTGGGATATTCCAATCTCTCCCAATGCCAAATATTTTGCAGTATTTGAGTCATTTGACTGCAGCCTCCCTGATCACAAACGACTGCCAATGGAGTTTGAAAGACTTAACCGCTTTTATGCTAAGCATGGCTCCTCCATTGAGAACATATGGTCTAACGATAGACCATCCGCAGTCAAGAACTACAAAATGCGGAAGTTCATGAAGGCTGATTTCGTTCAGTATACCCTCACCAGAAGAGAGCATGACTACATCCGCACTCAGGCAGACTTCCCAAGCATGAATCCGGAAGAAATCTTCCTTATTTCCAGGGTGTTCCAGAACAAGGCAGAAAAGCACCCGAAGATGCAAATGGCACTTGAAAAAGCCAAATCTTTTCTGAGGGATACAATCTGTGACTTCGCCAAGATACATGCGGATATCTACCCCACCATCATCAAGAAGTTTAATCTCCCTCCACTTGAACCTATGCCAATGCCTACCGAAGGCTTCGAAGAAAAATCACTACGTGCAACAAACTTTCCTGAACTTGGAATCATATTCAAACGGAAGACTAACAACGTCAAATACTTCATTCCGATGAATGCCATGCACCACCTGCCCAAGAAACAACTTGACATCTGCAAGACCGCAGTTGAAAGATTGAAGCATACTACTGTAGAAGTCAAATTTGAAATTTATAGAAGAATCACTTGGCTTGAAAATGTCAGGAAGTTTTGGTGGATTCTGATCAAGTTCCTCAAACTTGATACCTGAATCGGAGTTAAAGAGGTCACTTAGGGGGGAAATTGTTGAAACAATAAAGTGACCCTCTTGAACTCAGCTACCGCAACCATCTCCCTACCGCATTGGTTCAGCATCCGCAATCAATTCAGCACCCAGAGTCAGTTCTTCTTCAGCAACCGCAATCAATCCGCAGTCTACTTAATTACTTTTCTTATCTTTATGTAATACACTCTATTATCTAGCATGCCTTGCACGGCTGCTTATAGAGTTGTAGTTTAGTTCTGAGACTCTATAAATAGAGACTCATTCTGCTGTATTAAATAGAACTTCTTACACTTGAAATTCTAACTGCTATCTCTTCTCTATCATCACTGATGACTAGTGAATTATTCTGAATATATTTCTCCAAGTTATCTTCTTCATTTCTTTATTTTTCTACTCTTCTTACTCAAAATTGTTACTAAAACATATCAAAACTATAACCTCTCTCCAAAGCAAGTCTTTAAGACTTAATCACTAAGTTTGATCTTCCTTATTAACTCGGAGTGAATGCATTCCTTGTTATGAATCAGCTTAAGTGTATTCTTGATATAACAGTTGTTGTCATTTATATTTCTTTACTTTCCATAACTAACTATCTAGCTATCTAACTATATTATTGTTGAGCTTTTAGATCCTTTGAGATTAACTATTCCGCAATATACTTGTTATAACGTTTGTTCAAGTGTGTCTCCAAGTTTTTCTCTCAACACCACCCCATGCCCACTCCATGACCAACCATTGTCCTTCCACCATACCTGGTCATTCAAAAGTACTTTCCCCACCATTTGACCAGCCACACTCTTGGTCAAAGGCTGAAAACTCCTATCTCTCCTCACTTTCCTCTCACTCCTTTCATTTCCACCAAAGATCAAACCCATATTTTCTCTCAAATTCCCTCTCATAATTTCGAGATTCCCAAGGAATTTTTCAAGCTTTCCTTCTACATTTGGAAAGTATCATCACCCTCCATATGGTTATTACACTTCCTTTTACTCAAATCATTGATTTCTTACACAAACTCCATCATAATTGTGTTAGATTCTCGAATCTACAAGCAATCCTCCAAGTGTTCTTGAGTTGAACACTTCTCTCCTTCAACATCCACCCACTGAAATCACATAAGGTGAGTTCATACCCCTATCTTTTCGTGTTTTTCTTAAGTTTTAAAGGGGGATACAAGTTAAAACACTCAGAACATAACTAAACTCATTTAATAGCCTTCATCAGAAAAATTTAACTCCATTCACGGACTGTTTTGGTCAACTTAAACATTTTAGTTTTGAAAATTGTATTAGGTTCAAATAGTTCAGGTTCATACCTTTAAAATAACTACTTGCACATCTCCATGCGATTTTTCAACAATTTATGGTGATTTTTACAAAACAGCCTATCATTTCATAAACGAATTCGGACCAGTCCGTGATATGAACATTTTAACACAAGTTAGAGACTTGCAAAAATCAGAATAAAATTTATGAACAAACTAGACACATTTTATAAACTCTCAGAATTTACGGATTCAGTTTTCGACTTCGTATGATTTTTCTAAAACAGTGCAGAACGGTTAAAAACTAGTTAACAGCTTATAACTTCCACAACACTTTGTAGTATGTTGAACAAAGTGTATAACCACAAGTTCTAAATATTGAATGTATTTTCTTGTTAGTTTATCATTATGAACTGAAATTTAGACATTCATGATAAGGTTTACTCATTCATTTCGAACACGTATAATAAACTTCAATGAACATAGTTTATGGATTTTTACTACATGAAAAAGGTTTTTACTCTCAAAACAAATGAGTTTTTCATATCCTACGTGATAAACTGTAATAGTAATAGTTTGAGGATTTCATATCACTAATTTATTCAGAAAAGGTGACTTTACTTCCTTCACGGAAGAGGTTCTAATATCAAACTAGGTGTAAACTAGTTAACTTAGGTTGTAAGGCAATTCTCTCCCCGTACGTTCGAGTACGGGATCCCAATTCCTGTAAGTTATAACCAGAGTCTCTTGTAGGGAGAGCGTGATAATTGTGTATAGATCTATATTGGGTTTGACACCCCACACCTTGCTGCTAGCTACAGTGGGACCTGCAGGTCTACGGGTGACAAGATTCATAGTATCTTAACGTCTGAAAAACATTGTGTGGGTTATTTCTCGTCATAGTATGGTTATAGCGACTCACATAGGTAGTTAACTATCTTTCAAGTTTACATGGAAAATTTTAATTTAAAAAGGGGTTCACTTCCAAATCAAAAAGGGTTTTATGCCGATTTAAAACCACTTTTATACCTTTAAGTATGGAAAATACTTGTTTATTTTCGGTCCTAGGATTTAGGACCACATAACTTTTATAAGGAAAATATACGATTTTCTTTGGAATCATATCTCTGCTAAAACTATATTTCATCTAGAATTGTTAGACTTCAGCTATAATTGCTAAGTGTATATGCTAGAGTTATATAAGAATCAAGTCATAATCGACTTAGAATTGGTGGGCCCGCCTTACTTCATGTTCCTTGTTTGGTTGTGGACCTAGGGCAGACCCATTATATTCGACGGTTTATTTAATTTAAATTTTATATAACTTATATACACTGGACGATTATAGAAGGAATCTATGGGTCTTTCTAGAGTTCATTATCGCATAACATAGGAGCATTCATTCCACACTCAACTAAGAAAATATTGGATTTTCTGGAAATCATACTCTATCGCTTTTACAAGGAAAACTATTTCTTCCTCAAACAAAACTCTTATGAACTCACCAACTTAATTGTTGACACTTTTTAAAAACTACTTGTATTCTCAGGAAATCAGTGAAACAGGAAAACCAACAGCATTTTGAGGATGGGACGATAAATCGTCAAACAGTAAATTTTGTCATCATAATGTAATTGATTTGAATCATGTAAACATATACTTTGGTGTAATCTTTTCAATTATATTTATGATGGTTGTATTTACTTTGAGCACTATTATACTCTTTGTTGTGATACTATACATGAAGTCCTCCACCCCCGGACGTTTCTGCTATCCTTGGTTTGGGGGTGTGACAATGATGGGGGCGGATGTCAACAAGTCCTTCAAACGATCAAATGTACTTTTACATGCATCACTAAACTCGAACTCGGCCTGTTTTTGTAGAAGTTGACACATCGGCACTGTGATTTTGGAAAAGTATTTGATGAATCACCGATAAAAACCTACATGGCCAAGAAAATAACGCACTTCCCGAACATTTGTCAGGTATGGTAAGCTCTTAATGACATCGATTTTGGCCTTGTCTACTTCTAATCTTTTTTGTGACACTACGTGTCCAAGTATTAAGCCCTTGTCAACCACAAAATGACATTTTTCATAATTAAGGACTAGATTTGTGTCAATGCACCTTTGTAAGATTTTGGTGAGATTTTGCAAACATTCATCAAAAGAATTTCCATAAACAGTGAAATCGTCCATGAAAACCTTTATGATATTTTCAACATATTCTGAAAATTTGCTCACCATGCATCTTTGATAAGTTGTGGGTGCATTGCACAAACCGAAGGGCATGCGTCTATACGCAAAAGTGCCAAAGGGTGTGGTTTTCTCTTGATCTTCTAGGGCAACCAAAATTTGATGAAAACCCAAAAAACCATCAAGGCAACAGTAGTGGGATTTCGCAGCCAATCTTTCAAGCATTTGATTGATGAATGGTAAGGGGAAATGGTCTTTGCGGGTGGAAGCATTCAACTTCCTATAATCTATACAAACTATCCACCCGTTTTGCACATGGGTGGGTACCAAATCCCCCTCGTAGTTTTTGACAACTGTGACTCCTAATAGACATGGAAGGCTTCGTTCTTTTTCTACTTGATGTTGATAATTTCCCTACGCAAGGCTGAAGCTTTCATTTCTAGGAAATGCTTCTCAAGGAACAACCGTGCAAGATCTACCTATGTCGTAACCGTCCCCATTGGGAGGTCACAAACCAGTCTTTTACTACATCTTGCACCGCGAAGAGGAATGCTCTAAGCTTGATTTGACCCTCTGTGACATTGTATGGTTTCATGCCGACACACATAACATGAAATCCAGTGAGGAACTTGTGGGGATCTTCGTTTTCAAGGCCTCTAAAGGTTGGGGGTAAATGGATGAATCCGGATTTTAGTTTAAGGTTTGTGGCTGTCGGACATGTGATGCAAAGAGGCTGTTGAGTAACCTCTTGCCTCGCCCATTGGCGAAGGGTTTTGCTTGGGTGGTGGTTTTGGAGGACCTTGATTCCTTCCATGGTTATCACCCATTGTATGAGTAGGAATTGAGGTTTCTGTAGGTGTAGGGTTTGGGAAGTTATGAGTAGGTGAATAAAATGAAGTATTACTTCTGGGTGAGGATGGTTGCGGTGAGAGAGGGAGAGAGAGAGAGAGAGAGAGAGAGAGAGAGAGTTTCTGCTTCGGATGTGGAAACACTTGAGAGGGGTATGTCCTCCCAAATGTTGATGACCGGAGGGGTAGATGATGAAAAAATCCCGGAACCCGATTGCCTCTTACAAAGCTTGGCTTGATTCCATAATCTCTTTGCAGTATACTCCAAAGGAACACTGCTATATTGCACTAAAAGGTAGTACAAGGCAAGCAGGGTCGAACCACAGAGACACGAGACGATCAATCTATACCTCTTTGCACAAGGTACTTTGGTCACCAAAAGTAAAAAGGGGGTTCGGTAAACAATAATTCAAGTAAAATATTAAAGAAACAAGAAAGATGTTAACTAACTGAAATAAATTCAGAATTTATGAAAGACTCCAACTCCATGTATAATGACTTAACAATGTGATTCCAAGATGACATGATATTTGTTCAATTCTACCCAAATTGGTAATTGAAAATGTTAACAAGCTCTAACATTTTCCATTCACAACACTAATTAACCAAAATAAGCTCTTTGATTAACCCTAACCTCACTAACCTAATCTAAACAAGCTCTTAGAGTTAGATTGAAAGATTGCATTAAACTTTATGTGAATGTTCCCAAAAAATTCAATACTCCTCACAAGCTCGGGAGCATAAAAATGTATGAATATGATTTACACTAGATTTATTCAAGAGAATTCAATTAAGTCTAGAAAAGATGAAGTAATCCACATACGAGACTTACAAATCCAAAAACTAATGTTTCCAAATGATTACAATCGAAACCTTGCAAAACCCTTTGAAATTGCTCTTCTCTCGTGCTCTGGAAATGAAGTCTAAGTGAAATGACCCAAATCTCATAATATGAAAGATAGGAAAAACTCCCAAGAGTTAGTTTTTTTTTTGTCAAACACGCCCCGTATCAAAATAAGCTAAACTGACACGAGTTGTGTTCAACATGGTCAATAGCTTCTTCTAGGTCAAACACGACTCGTGTTCACTTTACAGTACAAATCCAACACTCCCCGTGTACACTCCTGCTTCCAAGTCCAATCTTGATTTTTACAGCTTTTTCGTTTTGCATCCAATCATCCCGGAATCTTCACCCATACTTCCTAGCATCTCCTAGATGTTATCTATGAATTTTCTAATTTTTGTCCTTTTATATATTAAAACGATTTTTGGAGGTCTCATCAAATTTTCTTAGATGACCAAGATTTTTATAAATGCCACCTATGAAAACTACAACTATTTCTATAAATCTCAAAAAATTTACTCAAATCTTGAAAAACTATAAATAAAATTAACCTAATTTTGTCTTTCTATGTTATACTCTACCTAGGAAAAACAAAAAAACATGGTTAATGTTATAAATACCCCCTTTCTTTTTCAATTCCACCCCCTGATGTGACTTTTTTGTCTTTTGTTGTTTTTTTTTTTTGTTTTTTACCGGCATTGCACTTCTTTTTTTTCATAAGAAAGATTTACATAGACGTTGCGGGTAAACGAGCAACAAGCTATGCTGCAACCCCTTTTTGGATGGCAGTACTAATTCTTTTAAAAACAACATTTATAGATCTAGGAGTCATAACATTACTATGCATGACCTGTTGGACTCTATTGAGTAGCTCCACAGCTTCTAGCGCAAGGAAGCCGAAAGTATCAAATGCAAAGGGTATAAACGTGTGTTGATTTTCCATGCACGCTTTCTCATGTTTTCCACTTTGCTTGATGCAGCTTTTAAAGCAGCTTTCCCCATGGTGAAAATTCCACTCCCCGAGCCCACAAGAGGGGAAACCCCTGTTATATCCACGCATGCATGTTTTCCTCCAGCCCATCCAAACACTAAAACATCAGCTAGTCTAAGTGTTGATCTTCCTTTCAATGGGTCAGTCAGAAAGTTCATAGGGGCCTCTTTCTTGACAAAAATCTCAGCGCGCCTAAATATGTCGAAAAGAACAACCCTAACCAGATCGTGTCAGTACTTGAAACCCAAGAACTCTTTACAATGAACTGCATGCTCCCCAAAGGAGTCCAAGCATGCCTTGCGAAAAACAGGGCAAGTCTCGTCAGCTGGAAATATAGGGATCATAATGATGGGTTTTATACAAACAATCCTAAGTGTGCATGCAACCCTAGTTTGGATCTATGTTTTCACTATTAGATACACAACATTATGAACACAAGAATAAAACCCTAATGTGCATTGCTATTTTCGAAATCAACATACAAGATTGGATTACATACCTCTTGTTCTTATATTGCAATAACAACTTAAATCTTCAAATCCCAAGTCTTGAAAGCAAGCACCACAAGTGTAGTGCCTCTAATGGCTCACAAACACCACAAGCAATTGGAGAGGCTTAAGATAGAGGAGGGAGAAGATGGAATTCGTCCTTGGGACCTCTTAGGAGCATGTACACGAATTCCAAAGGCCTAGGGGTCTTTATATAGGGTTTAGATTAGGGTTTCAGTCCTTATCCTTATCCAGTTGCTTGCCCACCAAGCAACCACAAGATAAGCCTTGAAAAACCCTTATCTACTTATCCTTGGACGATTTTAAAGATATCCTTATCCTTGAATTCGTCCATCCTTTAACAAGGATAAATATTGCCCTATCTTGCAACTATCTTATAATTACAATTCAGCCCCTCTAGTTTAATTAATTACACTTGATCACAAAATTAATTCCTAATTAATTATTGACCAATATTAATTAAACAAATATGATTTTTTCCTTTAATATATTATTCTTATAACATATTAATAAATCACAATAACCTCTCTCTCTATTTAATTTCTCCAGTCAAGTTGTTTTGGTGAAGGCAACCCAAAAGGACCATGCACAACCGGGTCAAGTACTTACCAGATATGGTTACGGGCTTAGACACTAATCCAACAGTCTCCCACTTGGAAAATTCTAGTAACCACAAATGTAACGTGCAACCCGATTAGCAATCGTAGCTCTCAAAGACGCTGTCAAACTCTGATCTTATCAGTAACCTGTCCTCTAGATAAGGGATCGTACAGTCCTCTGTTAGATATCATGCTGACAATTCTATGGAATGATTAGTCAAGCATTTAGGTTTCTCAATCTCCGATTTATTTGACATAGACCTTAACTAAACAAATCAATTTAATTCTGACCGAGCCCGGCACATAAGTCAAATCAAATCATCGAGCGGCCGAGATATCTCTTCTACCCTCTTAGGATAAAATTTACAGATAAACTTCGACTTATATGCATTTACTTATTCAATAATCAACTATACACAACAATGTGTTTTATAACATTGAGTTACCAATGCGTTTTCGCATTATCAATGTACAATCAATTAGCAAATAATAAACCATATATCTAGGTTTTAAGACTATATGATATTATCGTCTTGCGATCACCTCTTATATATCATATTCCATACGGTGATTCCAGCAAGCGCGGGTTTATTCCAATGCTCAAAACCAGTTCATAAGCACTCATGAACGTCCCAGCAACCCTTTGCTATGTCTAATAGCATTTAGACAATCTACGCACCAATTCATGACAATCTTCATTCATATCTACTTCCAACACATGAACGATTGTGGACAATTTGAATAATTCGATTTTTCCTAATAAACTCAATTATTCTGGAAGTCAAAACATGCAAAAATTGAAACAATAGTTAAACAATTAACATATGACAGTAGCTTTACTTATAAATAAAACTCCTTTATTTAATCATCAATTGTCAATTACATTTATCTATTACACGTTTCTAAAACTATCTAATCTATGCTAATACCATCCTTCAGCCCAATACTCCTAGCATGCTGCAAGTGCTTAACCCTACTCAGTCCCTTCGTAAGCGGATATGCTGGGTTATCTTCTGATGATATCCTCTTCACTACGAGTTCTCCTTCTTCTACACGATGTCTGATGAAGTGATATTTTCTGTCGATATGTCGAGACCTACCATGATCCCTCGGTTCCTTGGTCAAGGCAACCGCTCCTTCATTATCACAGAAAATCTCCATGGGCTCCTTTATGGCGGGTACAACTCCAAGGTGACCAATGAAGTTCTTCAGCCATATTGCCTCCTTCGACGCTTCGCTCGCTGCTATGTACTCTGATTCGCACGTTGAATCAACTACTGTTTCCTGTTTGGAACTCTTCCAAGTCACTGCTCCTCCATTTAGGGTAAAGACCCAGCCCGATTGCGAACGGTAGTTGTCCCTATCGGTTTGGAAGCTGGCGTCACTATACCCTCGCACCTTCAAGTCATCACTCCCTCCGAGGACTAAAAACCATTCCTTCGTCCTCCGAAGGTACTTAAGGATATTCTTCACAGCAATCCAATGTGCTCTGCCAGGGTTCCCTTGATATCTACTCACCATGCTCAAAGCAAAGGCTACATCAGGGCGAGTACAAGTCATAGCGTACATGATTGAGCCAACTGCGGAAGCGTAAGGAACTCGGCTCATTTCAGCTATCTCAGCTTCGGTACTTGGACTTTGAGTCTTACTCAATTTGGCATTACTTTGTATCGGTCTTCTTCTTGAAGATCCACTTACACCGAACGGTCTTACGTCCGGGCACATGATCAACCAAATTCCAAACTTGGTTATCATACATGGATTGGATCTCGCTATCCATTGCCTCTTTCCATTTCACAGACTTCGGGCCTGCCATGGCTTCCTTATAGCTATTAGGTTCATCAAGATTTATTAGTATACCATCACTAATATACGTGTCCCCTTCGGTAGTAATATGAAAACCATAAAACTGGGGTTGAACTCTAACTCTATCGGAACGTCTAAGAGGTAAGGACTCGTCAATTGGTTCAACCAGAGTTTCCTCCTCGGGTTGAGTGCCAGCGGTAGAGGTTCCTTCATCTATTGACTCTTGAATCTCTTCAAGCTCGATTTGCCTCCCACTGTCCTCTTGGCCTATGAGTTCTCGCTCTCAGAAAACTCCTCTCCTCGCAACAAAGACAACATTGTCCTTCGGTCTATAGAAGAGATATCCAAAGGATTTCTGCGGGTAGCCGATGAAAATACATCGCTCACTTCGAGGTTCAAGTTTTTCGTGAGTATCTCGTCTTACGAAAGCCTCGCAACCCCAAACCTTGATATGTGCCAATGAAGCAGCTTTCCCCGTCCACATCTCGTGAGGTGTTTTGGCAACCTTCTTAGTCTCGGTTAAGGATAAGGGCGGCAGTCTCTAAGGCATACCCCTAAAAAGAAATTGGTAGTGAAGCACGAATCATCATAGAGCGAACCATATCCAATAAGGTTCGATTACGCCTTTCTGCCACACCATTCAACTGCGATGTCCTAGGAGGCGTCAATTGTGAAACTATTCCACACTCCTTGAGATAATCGTGGAATTCAAGACTTAGGTACTCTCCTCCTCGATCGGATCGAAGCATCTTGATCTTCCTGCCATATTGATTCTCCACTTCATTCTTAAACTCTTTGAACTTTTCAAAAGTTTCTTACTTTTGCTTGATTAAATAGATATACCCATATCTACTATAGTCATCGGTAAAAGTCACGTAGAAGCGGTTCCCATCCTTCGTGGTTGATCTAAACGGTCCACATACATCGGTATGTATTAGGTCCAATAAACCTTCACCCCTTTCGCACGTACCAGCGAAGGGTGACTTAGTCATCTTTCCAAGCAAACAAGACTCGCACGTGTCATATTCCCTAAGGTCGAATGACTCCAACACTCCATCCTTTTGGAGTTGAGCTATGCGTTTCTTGTTAACATGTCCAAGACAACAATGCCACAAGGATGCTTTATCCATACTAGTGGAAAAATCTATGTTCAAAACATCATTTCCTAAGTTATCAACAATCATAACAATTTCATAAATTCCATTACATGGTATAGCTTCAAAGTAAAAGACACCATTCAGATAAGCCAAAATAGAACCATTCTCATTACTAAAAGAAAATCTAAAACCTTGTCTATATAAACCATGAAATGAAATGATGTTTCTAGCCATTTCTGGCGAATAGCAACAATTGTTCAAATCTAAACATAAATTATTCCTAAGCACTAAAGAATACACTCCAATCTTGGTCACAGGCGACGATCTTCTGTTCCCCATGATTAGATTGATTCTTCCTTTCTCCACATCCCTACTTCTTCTTAGTCCCTACACATTAGAACAAATGTGGTAACCACAACCGGTATCAAGAACCCAAGAAATAGCATGACTATAATCGTTAGATTTAATTGTGTATATACCTGCGAAAGATGGCTTGATCTTTCCTTCTTTTAGGGCTTGTAGGTACTCTGGGCAGCTTCTCTTCCAATGTCCTATCTTGTGGCAGTGGTGGCACTCTGCCTCCTTAGGGTTAGGGCAGGGCTTAGCGGGATCAACTTTGGTCCCACTAGAAGAGGCACCATCTCGGGCTTTAACCTTGCGATAGTTTTTAGACGAAGCCTTCCTCTTCTTTCCCTTTCCTTGACCAATAGCCAAGACAGGAGCAGCGGGTGGATTGGGAGTTGGTGCAACAGACTTGTCCTTGAAGTTGCTCTCAGCGACCCTCAAGAGACCTTGGAGTTTGCTTAGGGTGACCTCTTCAAACACTGCTCACTGACCTTTGGGTAAAATGACCATTTTACCCCTGACCTTGCCCTAAGTCAAAGTCAGAGTCAACTTTCAGTTGACCCGACTCGCCGAGTTGGCTTTCCAACTCATCGAGTCCCTACCCAAACGACTGCCCTGAATCCCGATCCTACCCGTCGAGTTAGGCGACGACTCGACGGGTTCACCTTCTTAACCAATATTCAAGTCCTTCATCCTACTCGCCGAGTTGTATGAACAACTCGTCGAGTTCATCTTCATCCGATGAACACATATGCTACGACTCGCCGAGTTGTATGAACAACACGTCGAGTCCATCTTCATCCGAAGAACACTTATGCTGCGACTCGCCGAGTTGTATGAACAACTCGCCGAGTCTGTTATTGATCTAAGGAGATTGCCTTGAACTCGCCGAGTCAGGGCATTGACTCGCCGAGTACCTCCATAGATGAGTTAAGCTTCCGACTCACTGAGTCACACCCCGTGACTCACTGCTCACTCGACACTACGAAAAGGGGACAAAATCGGAGACTCGCGAACAGACTCGCCGAGTCATATGAACGACTCGCCGAGTCGTTGCCATGCACCCACTAAATACACGGATTTGCTCGATTCCAGTCCATGCCATTCACAGATCTCGATTCCAGCCCATGTCGCTCCTGAACGCCGTGAGGCGATCCTCCATCAACTCGATGATCCCTTCCTTGATCGACCCGAAGATAATGGGAGTCAACTCAAGGATACCCCTGGTGATCTCTGACACGATGAACTCGCGTAGTCCCTCATCTACCTGCTCGGAACCTGATCCTGAACCTGACTCCTCTCCTGAACCGCCATCTATCGGCCTCGATCAAAGTACCACCATTCTGCAATACATAACAACTGATACTGATACTTCCTGAGGGATCGCAACTACTTACAAGTTCCCTGGTCTTATCTTGGCCTTCCTTGGTTCGGGTACGGATCCTCTGCTTTCAGTAGTACGGGCCCATACTACCTTCCACATCTATCCGTACCTTCTTCAAGGAATGCCTCGACTCCACCAGATCCCTTTCACTACTGCTGATCACTGCTATACTCATCCTAGGCTTGCCCTAGGGAAATCTCTGATTCCACTCTAACCAGTCCTCAGCTGCTGCAGGCCTCCTTGTAATGCCAATTAGCCATTACCCGAACACCATCACATGTGACGAGGCTCAAATAATCCTTCGAGTACTCGACTCATCCCTACAACGGTTGGACTCAAACAAGAGCTGCGCAGTAGGATCAAATCCGGCACTCTAAGATTATTCAACCCTGATCACATGTGACGTGACGCATTCGCCTAATGGCTAACTCCTATTATTCAGAGTCCCACGTAGCACGAAGCAAGCAGCATTCAGATAAGGGTAACAATCTCAATCAACTCTATCTGCTTTCAGGAACTGAGCTAGCATAAAGTGCTAAGCTCATACTACCAGGCATAACCTAATCAGGCTATCCTACTTACTATCTACTCAATAACTAGCATGCAATTCTCATACAACTGAAACACAAATAGCAGGCACATAAGGCATCACTCCTAGATCCTTAGTCCTATTCTAGCATGCTGTTCTACAAAAGCTGATAAACACAACATAAACTTGTATGGGTACTTTGGGGAATACTTACTTGAGCTCGGCCGGTTGCGCACATCACACACTTCGTTCTTTCTCAAAACTCTTTTCTCAATTTTAGAAAACATTTTCTTTTAGAAAATCTTTTAATTCCTCGATTTGAGTTCAGACACTCCCGAAGGCGTGTCCAAATCCCTCAAACCAAGGCTCTGATACCAACTTGTAACGACCCAATTTTCACGACCAAAAATTATGTTTTAAAAAAACATTACTTTAGAAAATATTAATAACTGAAAACATTGTTTGATCAAATCATAACACCAAGTGAACCATGTCTAAAAGCCAATTCATACATTCAATCAAATATCAGAGTACAAATCCCAGTGAAGCTCGTAAATGCAGAAACCGGAGAGTGTGTGTGTGACATGCTGCTACCGCGCCGGCTCCTTTCCCCTAGCTGAGGAGGTACCTGAAACCAAAACTGAAAACTGTAAGCACAAAGCTTAGTGAGTTCCCCCATAATACCCCATACCATGCAAACATATAACAACCAATGTTCAGCTAGGAGTTACGGGCCTTGTCCACTCTCGGGAAGATACGGGCCCTGCCCACACTTCGCTAGCCGGGAGATACGGGCCTCGCCCACACTTGTGAAGATACGGGCCCTGCCCACACTTCGCTATCTGGGAGATACGGGCCTAGCCCACACTCCTACCTCAGAGAGATACGGGCCCTGCCCACACTCAACCGCTAACCCATAACATACAAGTATCACGCAGACAACAAGTATAAGCAACTCTATCATATTAACACATATATCATACTTGACTAAACCCAGAGATACAGGCTCGGCCCACACTCTAGTACTAGCATCTCGTCTACACGGGTCGGCCTTGGTGCCTTAGACCCGTTCCTACTGGAAAGGAAACTCACCTCGAAATAGCTTCCGGTCTGTGTGGGAATTGATCACCTACTACTGTTGTTGCTGCTCCGGAAACCCTCCGGCTGCAATTCCCACAATATACTCAATCAAACACTGCTCACTGACCTTTGGGTAAAATGACTATTTTACCCCTGACCTTGCCCTAAGTCAAAGTCAGAGTCAACTTCCAGTTGACCCAACTCGCCGAGTTGGATTTCCAACTCGCCGAGTCCCTACCCAAACGACTGCCCTGAATCCTGATCCTACCCGTCGAGTTAGGTGACGACTCGACGGGTTCACCTTCTTAACCAATATTCAAGTCTTTCATCCTACTCGCCAAGTTGTATGAACAACTCGTCGAGTTCATCTTCATCCGATGAACACATATGCTACGACTCGCCGAGTTGTATGAACAACACGTCGAGTCCATCTTCATCCGAAGAACACTTATGCTGCGACTCGCCGAGTTGTATGAACAACTCGCCGAGTCTGTTATTGATCTAAGGAGATTGCCTTGAACTCGCCGAGTCAGGGCATTGACTCGCCGAGTACCTCCATAGATGAGTTAAGCTTCCGACTCACTGAGTCACACCCCGTGACTCACTGCTCACTCGACACTACGAAAAGGGGACAAAATCGGAGACTCGCGAACAGACTCGCCGAGTCGTTGCCATGCACCCACTAAATACACGGATTTGCTCGATTCCAGTCCATGCCATTCACAGATCTGGACTTCTAAGACACGAATCACACGTAAAGTTTCCAACTTTACGTGTGGATATTCACCAATATGGATTTTAGGGCTCAAAATGCCTCAAAAGGATAGATCTAGGGTGAACAAGCAACATGGGGCCATAAAGCTAACAGATCTGAGCTCCTGGAGCTCAATCTTGCCTAGATCTAAGGGCCAATCAGCCTATTACGAAGTAATTTGCACATACAAACTTGGGGTTTGGCTCAAGAATGACTTACATGAAGTAATAAGCATAGAAACAGGGGAAAAACGGATTATACCTCAAAGGAACTGCTGAAAGAGTGCAAGGATGCCTGGATTCCTTTCCTTCCTCTTGATCTACTTCCCCTTCTTCCTCAAAACCTTCAAGAACACACACAATAGCCTCAAACTCTCAAGGAACAAGCTTAGAACGTGGGTTGGGAGCTCTGGGGAGAGAATGGGGGCTGGCCTGGGCGGATAAGTCCTTTAAATAGGGTGCAAACCCCTGAAACTTAGGGTTTCATCCAACAGCTGTGACTCGCCGAGTCCAGGATATGGACTCGCCGAGTCGCCAACTTAAACGTGTCCCGGGTCCCGCATCCACTCGGCGAGTCGGACCTATGACTCGCTGAGTCCAAGGCTAAAAAAAGGAAATACTCAAATAACATTTACGTACCAGGAACCGGGTGCTACATTGACACTATGAAGTACAACTTCAGCCCCACCCAACACACCTACCCCAAATTGAAAGTCACTAAGGTATTGTGCCATTTCTTTAACAACTCCTTTCATAGCAACCTTTGAGACCAAACGCCTCCATATAGTGCCCACAACAATAGGATGGATTCCATTGTCCGGTTTTAGGAGCAGAGTAAGAGGTGCAGACGCTACAAATTATGCCAGACATGACGGACATCTTCCCCCTAGCCACAAGTTAACCACTGCAGTGATGGTATGTAAGAGATATGTGGTTATAGCAGACCCCTCCCCGCATAGAGCATCCAAAATGTGTTGAGCTCTCAAGCCGTCTCTCCCACACGAAGTTCCTTTAGGAAACGATTTAATACAACCAAGGACATTGTCAATATCTACTATAAGGGGAGGCTCAGAATAAATGGTGCTCGGCATGGATGGGGGTGGCTTGTATGGATGCTTAGCCTCTAAATCTTTGATAGTGTCACTGTCATGTGAAGCAACACCCGAAGAGCACATCAATTTCACTGCTGCTGTAAAACGCCCATCAGCAACCTTACGAAGGCATTGTCTGATGTTGGTGCTGCCCTTTGTACTGCCATCCTGAAAGTGATCAACACTTTGGCCCGATGAGCCAAGACCTGCATTGTCGAACATATTTTCAATTAATGTGACAATATTGTCCTCTTTCCCCCGTGTAGCTAAAGAATTTAATATACAATGATTTTGTGACGATTTCCTGTTCCCAAACCTACGTTTTTGTCGGATCTTAAGCCTAAACACCTACAAAGTACATCGGGGGAGCAGCAGTAGCCTAACCCATGATTCAACAGACTCGGGGTGAGCGACCACATTGTTAAGAGTTGTTTGCAACGCTTGAGAGAAAGCCATACGACAACTATGAGGGATACTTTTGACGGTCGTGATAGGTGCCTTGAAAACACGATCAAGCAGCATAACCCAAATCCATCCCTTTAAGTACTACGGTTCCATGACCTATGGAAGTTGGCTTTGAAATGACAATAATGTGGCCACTCATGTCGTCGACCCCCACTAGTAAATTGTACAAGGCCATTAGGGTGGTGGCAATAGCGACTCAATGCATGAATATTCATACAATTAGCACATATCCCCTGATCAAACGCCTTTAAAGTTTCTTCTACATCCGTATACAATCCATGGTCCCCAGAAATAGCCTTCCGAAACACATTTTTACGTTCATCGGAAGCAAGGTGTAACATTTTAATATGAGATATCAAACAAGAAATCCCCTTAGACCCCACCTGGCCATCCAGGCAACAATGAAACCCCTGAAAAGGACATGGCCAAGTACCGATCGAAGAAGTAGAAGAAGCAACCATGAAAAGAAACGATAAGCAAATTAAGTCTCGAGCTGAAGCCCTAAAAGAAAACACCGAACCCCTATGATGGAAACACCGCAAACAAAGGTTGGCATGCACCAAATGAAGAAATCACCAAGAAGAAACACTATATATCCTTGAAAGCAAGGGCGATGGGTTCACAATCTATCTTGATTCCAAATCCGGGGGATAAATAGCCTTAAGGAACTTTGTACAATAAAATCCATGGTTTTGCGTGAGACATAAAATAAAACAGCTTGAATAGAGTTAAAAATATGGTTGTAGTATTTGAAAATTTCACTTTGGCATTTTATCGAACACGTGGTGGGCAGTGAAGTTGGCATTTGATTTTAAATCATTGGAGGCTTGCTTGAAACCTAAAAATTATGCAATCGTCTTCATAGCTTTCCTCTTGTAACCGTCTTTTGGATTTGGATACGAATGTCAAAGGAGTCAAAAATCAAGAGATGCATTTACTTAACCACTTCCTACCCTCACATACAATTTCAATCATCTCCATTTAACCAAAAACTCACTCCAACCAAGGAAGAAATCAAGCACAATTACAATTGGTGAAGATCGTAAGTCTCAATTCTACAGGACCGATGGTTCCTTTACTTATATGGAATTTATTTCACCTTTTGCAACTTTGAAATTAAATCTTGAACTAACTAAGGTAGAAATCGAGCATATTTGAAACAATTTAATCTTCAACTAACCAATTTGAGTGATGAAGTCATCAATGGTCGGTGCGGCCGGAGATAGTGTCGTTGGTCATTGTCAGATCTTTTCCGGGCGTTACCGCTTTTGAATTTTATAAAAAAGCTCAGGTTGGGAAAACCCCCCATTTCAATTTCAATTCAAATTTCAAGAGAAATGTTTTTTTCAATCACCTATTTTGTTTTTTTTTTGTTATTATTATTATTATTATTATAAATTTCGATAACCGTATAAAATTAAGACAAAAGAAAAAACAATAAAAAAAATAAGAGAAAAGAAAATGATATCAAAATAAAATGTCGATTAGATTGATAAAAGGAGGTAAAATTGGTTAACGGATAATTATAGGACCCAAAAACAAACCAACCGGCAAACCCTCAAACCCCACCCAAAAAAAAAAAAAAAAAAAAACTTTGATTCAGAATCTTCTTTCTCGATTCCGCAAGGAAAAAAAAAATCATGAATTTGCACTCCGGCAAACTTACGAAGCATTCATCTGCTTGTAGGGATGAACCCAAAGAAGGAGAAGATATCATAAGCACATTACCAGACGCACTGCTCACACAAATCCTTTTATTTCTCCCCGAAGCTGACGTGAAACAGACGCGCATTCTGTCGAACAGGTGGAAGGACATATGGGCGTTTCTCCCAAATCTCCGTCTCGTTATGCCTTTTGGCTTAAGTGAAGAAGTCAAGAAGAAGTTTTACGGTTTCGTTGATCAAACCCTTGCTCTTCGTGATGGTATGCCTACTGAAGGATTCCATCTTTACTGTTCTGACACGTGCGACTATGATATTGCTTATGATTGGCTTTGTACAGTTGTTAAGAGTAAAGTTCAAAAAATTGAACTTAGGTTTCCACCTGATCGATTTAAGGTTAAATTCTGTTGGAATTTGTTTAAGACTTGTGATACCCTTGTTGAGTTGACTTTGAGAGGAGAATTTTTGTTAAATGTGCCCGAAGCTGAGTTGCTTTTTCCATGTTTGAAGAAAATCAATCTGGTATCCATAGTATATTCGGGTGATGAATCACTAACGAATCTGATTTCTGGTTGTCCTGTTTTAGAAGAATTGTTTGTGGAGAGAAAAATGAAGAGTTATTTGGATAATTTGGAGATGTTTAAGGTGGCATCGCATTCTTTAAAGAGATTAAGGATATCGTTTATGCATTGTGTGAATTTTGAGGTTGTCATTGATGCTCCTAACCTAGAATACATGTACATAGTGGATGAAATATCGGAAAACTACACTTTCACGAAGCCGTTGTCTCTTGTTGAAGCTCACATCGGGACCCGACCCGATGTCAATTCTGAATTCCTTCTTATGAACCTATCGTCGGTCAAAATATTGACCATGACTAATTCAGCAATAAGGGTATATTTACTCATCCGTTTATAATATTTCTCGCCTTTGACTTAAACGGTGATGGTTGGTCAAAAGTCAAAACAAGTCAAGCTGAGAAAGGTTCAGAAATTTATGTGTGTATGTGGGTTTGAAATGCTAATGATTAGGGTTTGCATTATGCAGGATCTAGCTTATAATATAAACATACCGGTGTTCACTAACTTGGTCAAATTTGCGATTGGTCTTGATCGCACATGGGGTTGGTATTTGCTGCCGCGTTTCTTTGAAAATATGCCTAATCTTGAGCATATTACTTTTTTGGATGTAAGTTTCGGTGTACCTAGAATAGTAATTTTAGGCTATGTTTGGCGTACTAGTTGAAAAACTAGTTTATAGCTTAAAAAAGTTAGCTTATAGCTTAAAAGCTAGTTGTTAAAAAAAATACTAGCTTGTAGCTGAAAAGCTAGCTGATAAAAAATTATGTTTGATAAAACTAGTTGAAAGATATAAAATGACATCTAAACGAATGTGTTTCTATAATTAATTAAGGGGTATATTTGGATAATTTTAAAAAAGCTCCTAAAAAACTAGTCTAAGTAGTTTTTTAAAAATCTAGCTTATAAGTTATTTTTTGGCTTGCCAAACATGTCAATTTAAAAAAACTCAAAAAATAAGCTAGCTTATCAACTAGCTCTGGTGCGTCAAACACAGTCTTACTTTCGAATCAATCCCCTCCGGTCTTTCTTAGAAAGAATCAAGAAAAGGATTGCCATGCTGACTTTTGAGATATCAATGAATATAGTAGTTTTAAATAAAATTTTGATGGGGTTGACATAATTTTCCAGAAATGATAAACCATTGGTATCATTTTTTATGCTGAAATTAATTTGTTTGAGTCGGCGATGATAGAATTGTAGCTAATTACGTTTTTTTATTATTAGGGACTTGTGCCTTGCCCGTGGGCACGTGTTGTGTTCAGAATGGGTTGGGACCCACCAATGGAGGTGCCACATTGTCTGCGGTTTACAATGAAGGAAATCAGAATACTTAACACAGAAGCTATAACACAAGAAGAGGTCCCCTTGATCAAGTATCTGTTGAAACACTCGTATCATCTGGAGACGTTGAGCATTAATGCTCATAAAATCAGTCCTAATACTCGTGAGCAATTATTAAAGTTCCCTCGTGGCTCCCCAATGTGTCGGATTGAATTCATTTGAAGCCTCTTCAAGATCTGGATGGGGATGGACCTCTCATTGAATTGGCATCCAATTCACATGTGAAGTCATTCAGAAGACGTTTGCAAGCTTTGCAAGTTCAAGTTCTTATCACTAATTTAGTTGTCGTTTATAACTTATGCCTGTTAATCTTATTAGCATACTTGATGGTTTCATAACTTATGTCTGTTAATCTTATTAGCATAGATTGCAATAAGTGATAGAGGGGTCATGTCAAAAGAGTTAACCAAGTTTCATGTTTTTGGGTATACTCTGATTTGCATAGGTATTTTGTTATTTTTTTTTTAAATGGTGGATTTTATAAAAAGGCAAAGCCCTGCTTAAGAAAAGGAAGGCAGGGCAAAAAGGAACAACACAAACCTACAAAATGTTAAACGGGAAGCAAACCTAATGGACCCATTTACAATAAACAATACTATCCCTAAACTTGACCAAATTAAACACCATTGTGATGATGCAATCCATCGTTTTTTATGGAGATGAATAATTTCTGTTGAAAACTTTTTCGTTTCTCGTTTACCACAGGCACCATAAGACACAATAAATCATAGCAGTAAATTTTTTTCTATTCTTTGGCCATCTTCCCCATTTAGCCGCAAAATCAATAATATCATTAACGGAGTTGAAACTTTGAAAGGATATATGACATCACTTGAAGATTCATGTCAAAACCTCAGAAGTGCTTTATTTATCTGTGATGTTTTTAAATGTGTATAAAGCAGGTGGGTCAGTTGGTTAGTGATGTGTTAAATGACCTATAGAGTTGATGACTATATTTTAAAGATGCAAAAGTGACATGCTACGAACTCAACACAAAATAAACGGGTTTACGTAAGATTTTTAAACCCAAGCTTATTTAATTAAACAGGTTGACATGACACAAAAATTAAACAACTATGGTGAGAGTCGAGAATTTCAACTTGAAATGGCCCATTTATTTATTCTTTATTTAAGTAAAAAGACTCAAAACCAAATCCATATGTAAAAGAAAAACTTTGGGTTGATTAATTTTATAAATTGGAAACGGCTTTGCCGTCTAGGTGAACAAGACTTTATTTTCCGTTCTCTTTCCTCTCGACCGCTCCCTCCTCCTCATGATCCAGCCTCTCCGACTCCCTAACTCTTACTATTTCTATTCAGGTCTCTAAACTTATTGGGAATTTTGTCATTCCACATTCCAACTTTTATTTTTTCCATAAACTTTTCTCTTCTGCATGTTTAACTCTTACTTTTTCAATATACTTAGGGTGCGTTTGGTTGTGGAAAATTTTTCAATTTTCAGGAAAATTTTCCAAAAAAAAAACAGAAATTTTGAAAACGCGTTTAGTTTTCCGAAGTTTTCTAAGAAAATGAAATTTTTCATTTTTCCAAATTATATGTAAATTAGAAAAGAGATTTTTACAGTTTTTTAAAGTTTTCTAAATTTCTAAGACGGAAAATGAAAAATCACCGGTTCCAACCAACCACGTTTTCTAAAATTTTCATTGAAAACTGAAAATAAAAAGTTAACTCTATTTTCTAAAAATATTTTCTTGGAAAATGAAAACAGTTTTCCACAACCAAACACTAATAGTGTTTTATCCGCATCTGAAACGACACATTTCAAGGTCTAACCCTAACCCGAAACTTGACACATATATAAAAGGGTTGATGCTACACAGAAGTTAGGTCAAGATGTCTAAACATGTTTACCATTTCTATCTGACACGACACTTTTGCTAGGTCCACTTTATTTGTTGGTTTAATGATACTGCGTTGAGGTTTTCAGGACCAGCATAGCCTCATAGGGGTGTTTGCAGGAAGGGAGAAGGTAAGTGGTGCATAGGTGTGTAGCCTTTGTTATCATATCAAGTTCCACTTAGAATCTGAAATCCAAAACACTCCTTGACCTTGTCGGTTGTTTTTACAATACAACTTTACCTGATCAAGAAAAAATAAAGCAATTGATCACTTTCATGTTGGAGCAAGCCCCTTCTATGATCACACAAGTTCACGCCCAAAACACAATAGAACAGATATGGAGGAAAACCTTCCATTTTTCTTATTTCTGATAAAAAAAATAAAAATAAAAAATAAAAAAAAAAAAAAAACATTAAAAGGGAAAATACTGCACCTATTTAACTTACAGGGAATAGTGGAAAAAGACTAAAAATTAGCATAACATGTGCTACTAAACAGGTGACTACTAGGCCACGTTTATTTCCTCCAAACTTGGTCAACTAAAGAGACTTATTTTCCCACAATCTTCCCCCTAATTCTGAGCTGTGTCTTCAAGTCTTTCCACTCCCGGGTCCTTCGAAATGTTGATTCAAGCTTTCGCGAACACTGTTTCTTCCAAATGGTTCTGTGGTATTGAGTTTCTTAGTGATGGCTCTATTGTAGTAAACAAAATATGTATGTTAAATATATGTATAAGAAAATTGGAAGAGAGATGCGTAAATATGAAGGTATCAAGGAGTATTTATACGAGTAAAGAGCCCAACGACTATTTTTAAAAAATATTGAAAGATGGATGTGTAAAATATATTTATAATTAGTTTAAATTTTCTTATAATATTTTTAAAATGAAAAAATATATGGGATGGGAGGGATGAGAGGGTTTCATTCCTTGTGTTTAGGGTTGGAAGTGAGAGTTAGACGAAAAACTAATGCCGTGTCTAAAAACATTATTACCATCTTTTTACTTGCCTATGTTGAAGCTGTCTTGTTGATTAAATAAATTTCTAGGAAATTAAATGAGAAGCTTACCAAATCATTAGTTGAATATGGGTTTCTAAGACCAACTTTCTTAATAGATATGGGTTTATTGAAATAACTTTTGGGAAATTGAATGTCTGAAAACTAGTGTTGGTGTTGCTTGTCGTAACGTAAATATTATTGTGATCTGCTACATGAGTTTGACATGCTAGGTTGCAAACCTATCAAGACACCACCAAACTTTAATTGTGCTATTGTGGATGCATATTGAGGCAAATATAGACTTTAGAAGGTGGATTTTGTCTTTTTCTTGGAACATTCCTTAATCACTTGGAAAAGCTAAAATCCACTCCACTGTTTCTAGATCATTGATTGAATCGGGAATATAGAGATCTTGTTGATTGAATCGGAATATAGAGATCTTGCTATTGTAACTTGTAAAATTCTTTGGGTTTTGAAATTGATTTAGGAGTTAAATTTTAAGACTTGGAAAGGTGTTCTTTGATAACTTGTCATATATTTTACTAGCCTCTAAGCCATTTCATCATGAAGAAATAAGCATATAGAGGTGCATATGCATATTTGTAAGAGAAAATGATGCTTATTGAGTTATTAAACTTGTTAAAATAGATACTCCACTTCAAACACTTAATAGCTTTACTAAATTTTTAAACTCTTATGAACATAATTTTCATTCTGAAAAATTGAATTTAATAGGTCTCTTTAATTGTTAAGATTGAGGGAGAGTATTAAAAAATTAAATATCTAACTATGGTTAGTAAAGGCTTGTAGTCCAGTGATATGGTTAGTAAAGGGAGAGTATTAAAAAATTAAATATCTAACTAGACTCCTTGAGGTTGAGGGTTCATGTCCCGTTGTGGACATAAGTGGATTTAAGGAGTAGGTTAAATTTGTCATTTCAAAAAAAAATCTAACTATGGTTAGTGAAGAGTCTAGGGTTGCTTTGGATAATTGATGAAAATTTAGGGGCTGAAAGGGACAAGTTTTCCTTTATATGTTTTGATTGTGAATGAAAAGACTTGAATTCTAATTCACAAAGTGTCTTTTTCAATCTGGTTGAGTTTTTATTCTTGAATACAAATCAAAGGTTTATGAACTTTTGGTTTTTAAAACTATTTTTATTATCATTTTCCTATTTTGTTAGGATATCGGTCATATTTAAATTTTCGAAATTAACTGTTTTACAAGGAAGGTAGTGTCACCCAACTAGGCCAACTAGTCCCTAATGGCATACTATGGCTTAGTGACTTTTACAAACTTGGAAAACATTGCAACAAGAATATGAATATAAGAGCTGAGAACAAGAAACACAAAAGCCAATATCATGAAAAATGAAAACAGAGAACACGTAATTTCCCAGGAATAGGAGATTAGAGTGCGTTATTGAGGTGTGATGAAACCAAATGAAAATAAGCACCAAATTTCTAGTTTAATAAGGTGTACCTTTACATGTAATTTGGTATGCAAAAAGACAAGACAAAAGACAAATATAATGATCACATCAAGTTTGGTTTGTTTACCATCATATCATATAATAGCATATGCATAATAGGACAAGATTATCTACCAATATGATTTGATTAAGCAAAAAAATAAAGTCTCTCTCATAAGCCCCCTTAGTCATATTGTAAATCTACCGCCTCAAGCCCTCCACAATGTAATCCGCATACAGATCCCTTCATAAAACAAGAATATATATAAATTTTGTTGAATTATGATTTAATCAATTAGAATGCATATATCCAATATGTTTTCTAGTAGTAAATATTAACAACTCATTTATCTATTTTTTTTATCAAATATCACACATGAAAAATTGATTTTTACTTACATCGAATGACTGACTGCCTCGATTGCCTTATCAGCTGGCAAGAAATCATCAACAGCGACCTCCTTATTCTCGTTCTTTTTATCTTATCATTTGTTAAGTTAAACAATATTTGCATCTTCAACAACATTTTTGTACAACAAATGGACAAGCTTTCTAGAGCTATTTCAATGATAGGATGAGGGCATTCATGTCTTTTTTTGCACATATATATATATATATATATATATATATATATATATATATATATATATATATATGATAGTTAATATTATATACAATTTAGTTCTGAAAGGATACAGTCTTCAAAGAAACGACGGATCTCAGCTAAACGATGTGGTGGGAGCTCTTTGATGTCAGTGTAATGCCTATACTCAGGATCATCAGCACAAACTGCAATTATCTTGTCATCTTTTTCTCCCTGATGAAACCCAAAAATGTTTGTAAACATGTTTGATCGACATAAGGGCAAAAGTGTAAATTTGTTAGACCATATGAATACCTGATCAATCATGGGCATGACACCTATAGCTTTGGCACGTAGGAAACAACCTGGCAGGATGGGTTCCTGTATGTGTGTGCAAAACCTCCTTAAAATTGTAGCAAATATATAAATTTATTAAAAATTAGAAACCTTTGAAATGTTGAAATACCTGCATGATGACCAAGACATCAAGTGGGTCGTTGTCCTCACACAAAGTACGAGGGACAAAACCGTAATTGTGAGGGTACACGACTGATGAGTATAGAACACGATCAACCTGATAAAATAAATTTGCAACTTGTGTGAACATTAATTCTTTAATTGTTATAAGTTATAACAGCTGAAATCTTTCATTACCTTGATAAGTCCTGTAGTTTTGTCAAGCTCATACTTCACCTTGCTTCCCTTGCTGATTTCAATCACCTAAAAGAATACACATGTTTCAGTAAATGGTTTACCTTTACCCCATTAACTTCAGTAATTTGGAGTTTGATCTAAATTGAATTATAATTTATGTCCTTACACAGTTGAAGATGGTTGGGGCATCAGGTCCTGAATTGGAAGATTGAGGAAGTCAGTTCTTGAATGTTGTAAGAAATCAAGAAGTAATGAAATGAAATGAAAAGAAGTACCTATTTCAAGATCATGCCATGGATGTGCAGCAACTGATCTTCTGCTCATGGATGAAATTATTCTTTCATTAAGAGGAGGACGTGAAGACTGATAAGATTCACGTTTCTTTGGAGCCTCAGTAGGTGTAGTCATACTTGCAAGCTACACATTCAGGAAAACCAAGAATGAGATTACAGGAAAAATAAAATAAAAGAAATCACAAAACAGAAGCGTGTAAAACAAGAACAGTTGTAAGATCACATTTTTCAATAATTTACAACATACATTCAGAATGATAGTGATCTGATTGCATCTACATAATCCATTGTTTTCATTTGAGTACTTTTTTGGGATTGGTTACTTTCTCACAATATTCTGTCGAAAGCAACTAGGGATCCCGATCGAAATCAGTCAAGATCCCCAAAATCAAAATAACTCCAATTAAATCAGTACCATAAATACAGAATCTAAAGATGATTATAGAAAACTTGATCAAAAAAGCATTCACGAAATGGCCATCTAGAATCTGAGTGTACAACTTATCGAATGAGAAAATTTTGAATACTAAAAGGAGGGCAAGAGAACGAGAATGAAGATCGACATACACAAGCATCAAAACATATTATATGATCTTTGCCCAAGTCGAGTATTATTACAAACTTTTTTCTGTTAATACAACCACATATGTAGGAGAGAAACAGAAATCAGATACAAATATAAACTTAACTCTTTCTGCTATTATGTAGTGAAACGTCGAGCTGAAGACGTAAATCTAACACGATTAACAATACTAGACCAAAAATAAGAAATCGAACAGAAAGAATACTCTATATCAAATCTCGAACTCCATAAAACCGATCGAAAAAAGCATATAACTAATCCTACAACTCATAATTCACAAGTCACAACTGAAACAACATATAATGAACTGAAATCGAACTTCGAGTGCATTAGATAAAATAAAAATCAACAAACCTGAAATAATCCGTGGAGAAGAGAAAATGGGGAGCAGATCTAGAGATTTAACGAAAAATGTGCGTACGAATTAAGGCGAGGATATTGGGGGTTGTGCGTGATGAGCATATATGGATACAAGTATTGTGTATCTATATGTTTCCCACCGATTTTGCATTTTGCAGGGGAAAACTGTCTCTGTCCACCGGGATTCACAAGTATTTACACCAACCACCCTATACTATGTTAAAATTTTATTTACACCCCCGTATTTTTTGGTATATATTTTGTAGAATTTATGGATTAAAATCAAAATTAACATTTTAAATACTAATTTAAATATTACCAAAAATAGGATATGTTTTCTAAGGATGTGTTTGGTACTTTGATATGTTTCTTATTAGGTCTGATAAGAGGTTGGATTCGACTCGAACAGATTCAAACTATTTGACACCACAATTAGAAGTCTCTGATTCGGTTATATAGCCACTCATATGTCTGATGTCTCTAACATATCTTCCATTGATACGTTCATTGGCTACTTTTGGTATAGATCTTTAGTGTCAAAGCATTTGAAATGTAAATTATCATGTTTGCAAAAATCTAAAGGACGTAAACATGACTTGTATGTATAAGGACCCTTATGTAATATTTGTATTTATGGCATGTTGGACAAAAATGTATACAAATCACTCTTATTTGTATTTTATTGAGGTGAACTTTGTCCACACAATGCAAACCCAAAGGGATGTTCATTGAACGGATGAAAATTTTAATAGTGCATGTCGACCTCTCTTTTTTAAGTTGTTTCTAAAGTTTTTCTGGAAACAACTTTATTTAAGATCATGGAAACTTTAAATAAATTGATGAACATATGTTATTCATGATTAAACCCATGGGTTTTAGAAAACGGGTTTTTTAAGTTGTTTCTATTTTTTTTCTTGAAACAACTTTATTTAAGATCATGGAAACTTTAAATAAATTGATAAACATACGTTATTCATGACTAAACCCATGGATTTTAGAAAACGGGTTTCACTATTACCCATGCATGTTTTAAGGATGTTTTAATAATATAAATTATTGTTACATGCCATTTTCTATACAAGTTTAACATATTAATAATTTTTAATTTTTGGACCATGATTTCTTTTGTAAGTTGTAACCATTAAGCGGATATTGGGCTCATAGCCTCAAAAGTCATGAGTATAATTGTCATCTGAGTTGGGCCAAACTTGAGCAGAAAGTAAGTAGCATTTATGAATATGATTCTATTGGGCATTGGTCACGACACATGGTTTGTTAGGTGCTTACGGTTGTGTTGGCTTTTTTTAGAAATTGCAACTTATCACACTATCACTTTGATTAAGGTTCTAATAATTAATAAACATTCATGCATTTGGCTATTATTGATTATTATAATCTATCAATGATACTAATTTAATTATTATGCCAAGGATATATATATATATATATATATATATATATATATATATATATATATATATATATATATATATATATATATATATATATATATATATGAAACTTAGGCCGTGTTTGTTTCCCTCTTAATTGTAAAACTAAAAAGCAATATCTGAAAATTTTAGATTCAGATCGTTTGTTTGCGTCTTACTTTTTACCTCTTAAAATAAAAAACACCTCTTAATTTATCAGATAGGGAACACAGTCTGAAAATAAAAAAAATAAAAAAGAACACGTGTTTTTGTTGATATACAATTGAATTTGAATGTGTTCAATGGATATGATAAAATGTTGATTTTGAATTTTTGATGTTATGGTTGATTTTTTATACTCAATTTTTTATGTTCAATCTTGCCTGTTATTGAAAATGTGCATTTGTTTTGTTGAAGTAGTCGTTGAAAATCTGCCTTTGTTTGCGTAAATTGTTGTTGAAAATGTGTATTTGTAATGTTTAACTTGTTGCTAAAACATGCATTTTTTTTGTTGTTGAATTGATCAAAGAAATGGGAGAAAATAAGGATATGATCAGTTGGAAGGTTGAAGGTGTAGAGAAAACGTTTCTAGAAGCTTGTTTACGTGAGGTTACAGCCAATGGATGGGAAGAGAGTAGTTTGAAAGCACTATCTTGGAGAAATGTAGCTGAAACATTAAAAATTGAACATAATTTTATTATTGACCAAAAACAAATGAAGAACCGCTATGACTACCTAAAGTCAAAGTTTGTTGTTTTTTTGAAGTTAAAAAACAAAACCGGTAACGTGTACAATCCAACAACCAACACCTTCAATCTTTCCAAAGAAGAATGGGAACTAGAATCGAAGGTAATTTGTTTAGTTATAAAAAATATATTATCATGTTTAAATAATAAAATATTTTTTTTCCAAACAGTCAAACAAACATGTGGATTCTTTGAGACGCACGCCACTACCGTACCCCGACCTTTGCATACAGTTGTTTGGAGGCGCGACTGCGACAGACATTCATAGTTGGGGGCCAACTTCTACCCTTCCCCGTCCTACTCAAGATTCAAGTAAGTATAGTTTGCATGACTTTGACGACATTGATTGCACTCAACAAGAAACCGTAGGTCTCAGTGAAGAGTCATCCGCTCAATCAAAAAAACAAAAGACTACAGATTCGGCAAATAATCAAAATAAAAGTAAACATGAGGGTAAAGATAAGGGTAAAGATGCATCGAATTTAAGATTGCTTGAAATCGGGGAAGATATTGCAACAGTTGCTAAGATATTTGTGGAAAAACAAGCTTCTTCAAATTTGGGAGCGTGTATGGAAAAGTTGGAGAAGTTAGGATGGGGAATATTTGATCTAAGATACACTACAGTTGTTGCTCTTTTTGGTGAAGGTGCGGATAAGAGGCACGTGTGGTTAACCATTGATCCAGCTATTTGTGAGAATTGGGTCAAGACTGTTGGAGCACATTATGGAATGTTTCGTTAAGTTTTGAATGAGTTGATGGTTTTTTGTTTTTTTTATAACTAGATGTTTTGAATGACTATATGTTTTGAATGATTTGATGGCTTTTTTTTGGATAACTAGATGTTTTGACTTGATGTTTTGTATTACTTGATCTTTGGTTTGAACTAGATTTTTATATGACATGAATGACTTGATGTTTTGGATGAATTTTTATGTTATATGTTGTTAATATAATTGTTATGTATTTTCAAAATAACAGATTGCTTATGGATTCGGATGAAGAAAATGCATTTTTCATTTTACTATGTTGCTATTGGTTGAATCTAGCATTCAATGGAATTGGAAGGGCAATTGATAACGATTCGGAAATGAGCGGTCATCAACATACACAAGAATTGTTACATGGAACTTCTACACAATGTCATGACCTGATGCGTCTTTCACGTGAAGCGTATGTACTTTTATGCAATCATTTTAGACGAAATAATTGGTTGCAAAGTAGTAGACATATAAGCGTTGAAGAATATATGGCTATGGGTACGTTAGATGGAACTCTTGTACATACAGTCGTGCCTGTTGATCAACAAACTCGCTGCAGGGGAAGAGGAAAAGGTGAATGCTTTCAAAATGTTTTAGGAATTTGTGATTTTGATATGATATTCACATTCGTATGGGTCGGTTGGGAGGGCATAACACATGATTCGTGAGTTTTAAAAGAAGTTGCATTTAACCCGACTTCAGGCATTCCATTCCCTCCTCCAGGTTTGTAATTCTTTTTAAATTTATTATAAAATAAGATTTTAAATTTCTATATATAATACTTCCTTCACTCATGTTTATAGATAAATATTACATTTGCGATGTTGCATACACCAACACTCGTGGATTTATAGCTCCTTACCGCAACATGAGATATTGGTTATCCGATTATCGACGGTGACGTGCGTTAACTAAGGAATAAAAATTCAATCATGCATATGTGCAACTCAGAAATGTTATTGAACATGGATACGGTATTTTGAAGGCGAGATTCCCAATCCTAAAGAGAATGGCTCCTTTTCCTTTTTCAGTGCAAAGAGATATAGTCGTCACTTGTTTTGCAGTCCACAATTTCCTAAGGAAATGCGATATTCATGATGAGTTATTATGGCGTTCGAGGAGAACAATGGTCAGACACAAAGGGGAGAGAATGATGGCTAAAATATACACCGAGTTACTACCTGGACTCGCCGAGTTGGGCAGACTCGCCGAGTTGAATCGGGCAGAGGCCAAAAAAACGATTTTCAGCAAAAACTCAACAATTACATCACATACAACAGAAACCAATTATGGCTCTGATACCACTGATGGGTTTTATCCAAAAGAACATCCTATGTGCTCATGCAAAACCTTAAAGCTTGGATCTAGGCTTCTCTATTGAACATGTAATTAATCCAAGACTTGCAACCCTAGATCTAGCATGCATAATTCGAAATTAACACTATAAGAACAAATCTAAGTGATTACCTCTTTCAATTGGCTTGAAATCCTTTGACTCTTCTTGTTCTTAAGCTTAGAGTCACAAGTGTAACTCCTCTAATGGCTTACAAACACCACACAAGCAAGAAGGCAATTATGAGAGAGGGGGGAAGGATGCTAAAATCGGCCCTAGGGTTTCTCTTGGAATTAAGTGGCTGAAAATTGCAAGCAAGGGTCTCTATTTATACTATAGGCTGCTAGGGTTTCAGGTAAAACCCTAATGGACAACTTAATCACCAAGCAGCCCATGGAAGCTTCTGAAATAGGGCCTATGGACGAAAATACGATGGATCCCCATCATAATTTCATTCACCCTATTATCCATTAGGTTTCCAAGCCCAAAAAATTCAACTATCACACATTTGACAGTTTAACCCCCGTTATTCAATTAATCTCTTTTAGTCACCAAATTAATTCCTAATTAATTTATGACTAATATTAATTAAATAATATGATTTCTCCTTTAATATATCATTCTTATAATATTTTAATAAATCATAATATCTTCTCTCTCTCTCCTAAATTACCTTGTCAAGTTGTTTTGGTGAAGGCTACCCAAAAGGACCATACATAACCGGGTCAAGTACATACCAAATATAGTTACGGGCTTAGACACTAATCCAACACACATATCCATACTTTCCTCAAGAATCATCTTGGGTCATATAAGACCTACTCATAATAATACTCCTGAAACCTGCTTAATAGCGAAGCAACCATAATATAATACTTCCTAGGCTAACCTAGGATTTCCCACCTCCCCGCCATCAACTGCTGAAGGACTCTAATCAATGTCAGCCAACCACTTCATGAATATGATTACATGCAACAAAACTTAAATAATCTTTCGACTAAAGGACCCAAACCTATAACGGTTAGACTCAAACAAGAGTTGTGCAATAGGGCAAAATCCTTCATTCTAAGACTATCTAACCTCCATATCATGTAACTTAACGTATTCATTTGATAGTTAGCCCACATCAATTAAGTCCCACAAAGCACAAAGCAAGCAACATTCAAGCAATGGAGACGATTGGCACTAAGACACAATAAAATTAGGCAGATCATCATATAAATTTCTCGATCGCCATCTCCCAGCATCTCGGGTGCACCTTCGCCCTGCCCTTACTCTCTCAAGAGTGGCTAATCATTCCTCATGCTGACCCACTATGAACTGAACCCACTCATTAAACATCCACTAACCATGTGGCACTCGTGTATGCTAATCATACATAACACTAGATCCTATAAACAGACGAATACTCGATTCTACCCTAAGCCCACAACCAAACAAGGAACAAGAAATAAGTCCAAATCAAACATTCTCAGGCTATAAAATCTTAGTTATGTATAATTTTGATGCATACACAAAACAACTACAATAATTATGTGAATTTCATATAAGAAATAATCCCAGGCTATCAAGCATCATATAATCAAGCAATTTTATCATGTGATACCTGAACATCCCCAACCTATCACTAGCATGTTATTCTAACATATCACAATATCAAATAACAGTGTGATAATTTGGGGTCTACTTACTGGCTCCAACTGGTCGTACACATCACATCCTCATTTGATTATTTTGAAAACAATTTGAAAATCATTTTTGAAATCTCTTTCCTTAGTTTGAGACTGGATTCACACGAGTGATCCTCTAATTCACTCAAACCAAGGCTCTGATACCAACTTGTAACATCCCATAAATTTCAACAAATTTAAACTTTTCAAAACAACCCATTTACTAATAAAAATGTTTACAAAATCATTGTTTCTAAAACATTATTTAAAATTAGAGTCTCCCAAGATTCAATCGGTCATAAAACTAAGGATATGTACGGTCACACCTTCGCCTTGCCACGGTCCTCCGAAGTACCTGAAACCATAAACCAAAATTGTAAGTACGAAGCTTAGTGAGTCCCCCCAAAATACCACCGCATTAACATAACATATACAACAACATGTCGGGTCCGATCTGATGGGTTTTAGCCATAAGAACTTTCCTATGTGCGCATGCAAAACCCTAATGCTTGGATCTAGGCTTTCTAATTAAACATGCTTTGAATCCAAGACTTCTAATGACTAATTAGGTATAAGAACAATACTAAATCAGATCTAGAATCATACCTGTGAATCTCTTGTTTGATCTTGTTGTCTTGGAGCTCTAGAGTCATAATTGTAACTCCTCTAATGGCTTACAAACACCAAATAGCAAGGAGGATGATTTGAGAGAGAGGAGAGGGGAGGAATTCGGCCAGGGGTTCTCTACTTTAGATCAAGTGCCAATTTCCCTTTGTCATAGGGTCTATTTATACTTGTAGACTCCTTAAGGGTTACAGCTTAAACCCTAATTGGATAATCTTCTCTTAAAGCAATCCAAATCCATTCCTTAGATAGCCTTGGACGATTTTAAGCTATCCTTAGCTTCTAGAATTCGTCCAACCCCTATCCAATATGGATTTACAGTCTAAAGTTTAACTATCAAACAATTGACAGTTTATACCCTCTTATTTAATTAATCTCTTTAAGTCACCAAATTAATTCTAATTAATTCTATGACTTATATTAATCAAATAACAATATTATTATTCTTTATATTATTCTCATAATATATTAATAATATTTATTCTCTCTTAATAAATCATCCTATCAAGTTGCTATGGCGAAGGCAACCCAAAAGGACTATGCACAACCGGGTCAAATACTTGCCTAATATAGTTGCAGCCTTAGACACTATTCCAACAGTCTCCCACTTGGATAATTCTAGTAACTATATGCACAAGTACAATTCGATTTGCAATCGTAGCTCTCAAAGACGCCGTCATACTCTGATCTAATCAATTTTGTCCTTTAGATAAGGGATCGTACAGTCCTCTGTTAGATATCATGCTGACAATTCTATGGAATGATCAGTCAAGCATTTAGGTTTCTCGATCTCTGATTTATTTGACATAGAACTTAATCGAACACATCAATTCAGTTCTGACCGGGCCCGACACATAAGTCAAATCAAATCATCGAGCGGCCGAGATATCGCTTTTACCTTCTTAGATAAAAGTTACAAATAAACTTCGACTTATATGCATTTACTTATTCATCAACCAACTATACACAACAATGCGTTTTATAACACCGAGTTACTGATGCGTTTTCGCATTATCAATGTACAATCAATTAACAAATAACAAACCATATATCTAGGTTTTAAGACTATATGATATTATCGTCCTGCAATCACCCTTTTATATCATATTCCATAAGGTGATTCCAGCAAGCGCGGGTTTGTTCCAATGCTAAAAACCAGTTCATAAGCACTCATGAACGTCGCAACAATATTTTGCCATGTCTAATACCATTTAGACAATCTACACACCAATTCACGACAATCTTCATTCATATCTACTTCCAACATATGAACGATTGTGGACAATTTGAATAATTCGATTATTCTTAATAAACTCAATTATTCTGGAAGTCAAAACATGCAAAATGAAACAATAGTTAAACAATTAACGTAAGACAGTAACATTACTCATAAATAAAACTCCTTTATTTAATCATCAAATGTTAATTACATTTATCTATTACACGTTTCTTCTACTATCTAATCTATGCTAATATCATTCTTCAGCCCAATACTCCTAGCATGCCGCAAGTGCTTAACCCTACTCAGTCCCTTCGTAAGCGGATCTGCTGGGTTATCTTCTGATGACATCCTCTTCGCTACGAGTTGTCCTTCTTCTACACAATGTCTAATAAAGTGATATTTTCTGTCGATATGTCTAGATCTACCATGATCTCTCGGTTCCTTGGTCAAGGCAACCGCTCCTTCATTATCATAGAAAATCTCCATGGGCTCCTTTATGGCAGGTACAACTCCAAGATCACCGATGAAGTTCTTCAGCCATATTACCTCCTTCTCCGCTTCGCTCGCTGCAATGTACTCTGATTCGCACGTTGAATCAGCTACGGTTTCTTGCTTGGAACTTTTCCAAGTCACTGCTCCTCCATTTAGGGTAAAGACCCAGCCTGACTGTGAACGGTAGTTGTCCCTGTCGGTCTGAAAGTTGGCGTCACTATACCCTCGCACCTTCAAGTCATCACTCCCTCCGAGGACTAATAACCATTCCTTCGTCCTCCGAAGGTACTTAAGGATATTCTTCACCGCAATCCAATGGGCTCTGCCAGGATTCCCTTGATATCTGCTAACCATGCTCAAAGCGAAAGCTACATCAGGGCGAGTACAAGTCATAGCGTACATGATTGAGCCAACTGCGGAAGCGTATGGTACTCGGCTCATTTCTGCTATTTCAGCTTCGGTACTCGGACTTTGAGTCTTACTCAACTTGGCATTACTTTGTATCGGTAATTCTCCCTTCTTTGAGTTTTCCATACTAAAACGTTTTAGCACCTTCTCTAAGTAAGTGTTCTGACTAAGTCCAATTAGTCTCTTACTTCTTTCTCTTACTATCCTTATTCCCAAAATGTAAGAAGTCTCTCCGAGGTCCTTCATAGCGAAGCACTTCCCGAGCCAGGACTTAACTTCCTGCAGAGTCGGGATGTCGTTTCCTATGAGTAATATGTCATCGACATATAGAACAAGGAAGCTTACTATACTCCAACTGGCTTTGACATATACACATGATTCATCTTCGCTTCGTACAAATCCAAACTCTTTGACTTTCTCATCGAAGCAAAGATTCCATCTGCGAGACGCTTGCTTAAGTCCATAAATGGACTTCTCAAGCTTACACACTCTATTTGGATGCTTCGGATCCACAAACCCCTCTGGCTGAGCCATGTAAACATCCTCAGCCAACTTTCCGTTAAGGAAAACGGTCTTGACATCCATTTGCCAAATCTCATAATCATGAAATGCGGCAATCGCTAGCATCACTCTAATAGATTTTATCTTCGCAACTGGTGAGAAGGTCTCATCATAGTCAACTCCGGGAGTTTGAGTAAAGCCCTTCGCGACCAATCGCGCTTTATATGTGTGTACGTTTCCATCCACGTCGGTCTTCTTCTTGAAGATCCATTGGCACCCAACGGTCTTACGTCCGAGCACATTATCAACCAAATTCCAAACTTGGTTATCATACATGGATTGGATCTCGCTATCCATTGCCTCTTTCCATTTTGCAGACTCCGGGCCTGCCATGGCTTCCTTATAGCTATTAGGTTCATCAAGGTTTATTAGTGTACCATCACTAATATACGTGTACCCTTCGGTAGTAATATGAAAACCATAAAACTGGGGTAGAACTCTAACTCTATCGGAACGTATAAGAGGTAAGGACTCGTCAATCGGTTCAACCGGAGTTTCCTTCTCGGGTTGAGTGCCAGCGGTAGAGGTTCCTTCATCTATTGACTCTTGAATCTCTTCAAGCTCGATTTGCCTCCCATTGTCTCCTTGGCCTATGAGTTCTCGCTCTTGGAAAACTCCTCTCCTCGCAACAAAGACAACATTGTCCTTTGGTCTATAGAAGAGATACCCAAAGGATTTATGTGGGTAGCCGATGAAAATACATCGCTCACTTCGAGGTTCGAGCTTGTCGTGAGTATCTCGTCTTACGAAAGCCTCGCAACCCCAAACCTTGATATGTGCTAACGAGGGAGCTTTCCCTGTCCACATCTCGTGAGGTGTTTTGGCAACCTTCTTAGTAGGGACTCGGTTAAGGATATGGGCGGCAGTCTCTAAGACATACCTCCAAAAAGAGATTGATAATGAAGCACGAATCATCATAGAGCGAACCATATCCAATAAGGTTCGATTACGCCTTTCTGCCACACCATTCAACTGCGGTGTCCTAGGAGGCGTCAATTGTGAAACTATTCCACACCCCTTGAGATAATCGTGGAATTCAAGACTTAGGTACTCTCCTCCTCGATCGGATCGAAGCATCTTGATTTTCCTGCCCAATTGATTCTCCACTTCATTCTTGAATTCTTTGAACTTTTCAAAGGTTTTTAACTTTTGCTTGATTAAATAGATATACCCATATCTACTATAATCATCGGTAAAAGTCACATAGAAGCGGTTCCCATCCTTCGTGGTTGATCTAAACGGTCCACATACATCGGTATGTATTAGGGCCAATAGACCCTCACCCGTTTCACACGTGCTTGTGAAGGGTGATTTAGTCATCTTTCCAAGCAAACAAGACTCTCACGTTTCACCTTCCCTAAGGTCGAATGACTCCAACACTCCATCCTTTTGGAGTTAGGCTATGCGTTTCTTGTTGACATGTCCAAGACGACAATGCCACAAGGATGCTTTATCCATACTAGTGGAAAAATCTATGTTCAAAACATCATTTCCTAAGTTATCAACAATCATAACAGTTTCATAAATTCCATTACATGGTATAGCTTCAAAGTAAAAGACACCATTTAGATAAGCCAAAATAGAACCATTCTCATTATTAAAAGAAAATCTAAAACCTTGTCTATATAAACCATGAAATGAAATGATGTTTCTAGCCATTTCTGGCGAATAGCAACAATTGTTCAAATCTAAACACAAATTATTCCTAAGCACTAAAGAATACACTCTAATCTTGGTCACAGGCGACGATCTTCTGTTCCCCATGATTAGATTGATCCTTCCTTGCTCCACATCCCTACTTCTTCTTAGTCCCTGCACATTAGAACAAATGTGGTAACCACAACCGGTATCAAGAACCCAAGAAACAACATGATTAGAATCGTTAGATTTAATTGTATATATACCTGCGAAAGATGGCTTGATCTTTCCTTCCTTGATGGCTTGCAGGTACTCTGGGCAACTTCTCTTCCAATGTCCTATCTTGTGGCAGTGGTGGCACTCTGCCTCCTTAAGGTTAGGGCAGGGCTTAGCGGGATCAACTTTGGTCCCACTAGAAGAGGCACCATCTCGGGCTTTAACCTTGCGATAGTTCTTAGACGAAGCCTTCCTCTTCTTTCCCTTTCCTTGACCAATAGCCAAGACAGGAGCAGCGGGTGGATTGGGCGTTGGTGCAACAGACTTGTCTTTGAAGTTGCTCTCAGCAACCCTCAAGAGACCTTGGAGTTTGCTTAGGGTGACCTCCTTTTTGTTCATGTGGTAGGTCATCCTAAATTGATTGTACATCGGAGGCAAAGAGTGAAGCACCATGTCGATCGCCAAGTCTTCCCCAAAGTCAACATTTAACTTGCAAAGGTGGTCGACATACCTTTGCATCTTTTGCAGGTGCACGGTAAGAGACTCTCCATGACCCATCTTAGCGGAAATCATGTTAGTGAAAATCTCATAACGCTCTTGTCTTGCGTTTTGGTGGTATCTCTCCAATAAGTCTTGATGCATCTCGTACGGGTACATGTCCTCATAGGACTTTTGGAATTCGGAGTTCATGGTGGCTATCATGATGCAATGTACCTTCGTTGCATTGCGATCATGAGTTTCAAAAGTGGTAATTTCAGCCGGAGTAGCGATTTCAGGGTTGATCTTCTCGAGCTTCTGATCGAGGACATACTCCTTATCCTCATAGCGAGCAATAGTGCGAATGTATCTTATCCATTCACTAAAGTTCGTTCCATCGAAGGTGACCTTTTGGCAAAGGCTCATCAATGTGAAAGAACTAACAGCAGCGCTGTTTGCGTTTGACATCTACAATTAGAAAGGACAAAGATAGATTAGATTATGAATCCCCAATTATCACCCAATATGAAAAATTAGGGCTAGGATCCAACAACAATATTTACATATTAGAAAAGGGATGTCGTAATCTAACATGCAAATAATATGAAGGTAAGTGAATGACGATTCACTAATTCTCCACCATAAAAACCTAACTATAAGTCCTAAATGTATTGAGAATTCCTAGGTTCGGATGAGATTCATTGAAACTATTCAATGGGATGTTTAAATCTCGATATGCCCCTCTTGTTTGTGACTGGGATACCGAGGATCACAAAGCGGGTGTGAATTACCATGCAAATTCACATGGTGCCTTCATCGCAACGATCACCTATTCGATGTGCCGGTAAACCACACACGCTCCATCGAACTATGATAAACAATGAATCACCTTTTGCCACCTTTGCTTAGAACCAATTAGTGTGCCGGTAAACCACACACGCTCCACTAACTTCTTAGCAAGGGTGAAAAGTGTAATTTCATGGGATTGCATCAATTCACTTTTCCTAAAGTAACTAAGATTGGGAAATTTTTTAAAAAATGTGTAGTTACTTTATATTACTTATTATACTTTTAATGAGAGGATGAGGTTGCTCTATCCTACCCGTTCGGCTAACGACCCTCCACCGATCAAGCAAGCGGTGGGTGTGAGTGTACACCCATTAAGCGCCATTTTATAGGCCGCAACCTTATACCCACCTTATAGATCGGCTTCGTGAATGAGGCCTACTAACGATAAGACTAGCATTTTAGTTATACATATATATATATATATATATATATATATATATATATATATATATATATATATATTATTCTTGTAATATTATATTAGTATAGGGTTGTATTTTAAACATTTTAAAATCTAGGGTTTGAAATTTAAATTGTCTAAATTAAAATTTTTAATCACAAAATACAAATTTCAAAACTTGAGGACAAGTTTTAAACATTTAAAACATGGAGGATCAAATAACAAATAATTTTAATTAACAATTAATTTCCTAATTATCTTTATTTGATTTATTCAAGATTTCTTGCAAGATAATTACCAATTTAATCAAAATAATTAATTAATTATCATATAAGGAAATTAAATATTTTATTAGTTGATAAATATCTTTAATTAGATCAAGATTATAGTCATATATATCAAAAAACCGGATTAGGGTTGATCTAATATGATTAAGGTAAGTTTCCATAAGATAATCATGAAGAAATCCCGAATCTGGCCATTCCTGACGCTTGGACTTGCCGAGTGCACCAAGTGACTCGCCGAGTCCACTATGGAACTCGCCGAGTCCATGACTCAGAAACACAAAAATCGAATTTTGCAGTTAAGTTTCAATCAAATAAGCAACAATTTAATGAAAACCAAGCTAGGCTCTGATACCACTGATGGGTTTTAGTCATAAGAACTTTCCTATGTGCGCATGCAAAACCCTAATGCTTGGATCTAGGCTTTCTAATTAAACATGCTTTGAATCCAAGACTTCTAATGACTAATTAGGTATAAGAACAATACTAAATCATATCTAGAATCATACCTTTGAATCTCTTGTTTGATCTTGTTGTCTTGGAGCTCTAGAGTCACAATTGTAACTCCTCTAATGGCTTACAAACACCAAATAGCAAGCAGGATGATTTGAGAGAGAGGAAAGGGGAGGAATTCGGCCAGAGGTTCTCTACTTTAGATCAAGTGCTAATTTCCCTTTGTCATAGGGTCTATTTATACTTATAGACTCCTTAAGGGTTACAGCTTAAACCCTAATTGGATAATCTTCTCTTAAAGCAATCCAAATCCATTCCTTAGATAGCCTTGGACGATTTTAAGCTATCCTTAGCTTCTAGAATTCGTCCAACCCCTATCCAATATGGATTTACAGTCTAAAGTTTAACTATCAAACAATTGACAGTTTATACCCTCTTATTCAATTAATCTCTTTAAGTCACCAAATTAATTCTAATTAATTCTATGACTTATATTAATCAAATAACAATATTATTATTTTTTATATTATTCTCATAATATATTAACAATATTTATTCTCTCTTAATAAATCATCCTATCAAGTTGCTATGGTGAAGGCAACCCAAAAGGACTATGCACAACCGGGTCAAATACTTGCCTAATATAGTTGCAGCCTTAGACACTATTCCAACACGATCATCCTCGGGATGGAATACCCCATGAAAAATGCCAATATACAATGGGTCCATAACCTATCGAGGTTGGATTACTCCCGAACAATAACTTATCGAGGTTGGAATGCCCATACATATTGGGTCCACAACCTATTGAGGTTGGATTACCCTTGGCCAACAACCTATCGTGGTTGGAATTACCATACATACTGGGTCCACAACCTATAGAGGTTGAATTATCCTTGTCCCACAACCTATCAAGTTTGGAATGCCCATACCTACTGGGTCCACAAGCCATCTAGGTTGGATTACCCCCGTTCTGTTGACTAACACACAAAGCAATACAGTCTCAACCACTAACCAAATATGTGCACATATACATAACAGACAAACATATAATCAACCAACAGACAAATCTACAGATCACTAAGCATAACAACATCCTATATTCCAAGACACCGATCTAACACAAGGAGTATGCTACCGCACAAGGGTGTGTGCGTCCGTACACAGGTGTGTGCGGTCGTACACCCTACATGATGATGTCTAAAAATGCTAATTCTAAGGTGTAGCAAGGCTAGGTTCATGTCTAACTCGAATATGGAAGTCCAACTCTCACTTTGGAGGGTCTTTTAGGAGTGTGAGGCCACCTTGTGTGGGTGTGCATCCACACTCCTTCAAAGAGATGAAGAACATGACGGGACTCAATGATTCTAGGCTTAGATTAAGTGGTTCTTCAAGCACACCAAGCTAAGGGATGGATTACTCATGTTTTTTAAGCCTTGGGAGGGTTCGTGGTTGAAGAAGCTTGAGAGAAATGATGTTGTGTGCTACCAAGGTGTTAAAGGAATGAAAGGAAAGGGGTCTACGCTTTTTATAGGGGTGGGTGTGTGGCCGTGAGGGGTGCGTACGGCCGTACACCCATGTGTGTGGCCGCACACTCCTCCAAAAGGGGTGTATGGCCTGATTTCGTCACTATATGACTTGTTGACTCGTTCCTAATCTCGACTTTGGTTGAACCCAAGCTTAGAACACTTAAATGGACCCTTAAACCGTTCTACAAGTTAACAGAAACGAGTTTAACATGGATTAACTGACTAGATGTACTAGGTAGAAGTTTCGGGTTGTCACAGATTTGATCTTGGACACTTGATGAACCAACACTCTAGGAATTCTCTTTCTTCTAGCCACCAAAACACTGGAATGGATCCAAGATCACTAAGATAGATTAGGGTTAGGGTTTTCTAAGTTAGGGGAAGGTGGAGGGTGAGAAATGAACCCTAAAATTGAGTTAAGGGGGCTTAAATATGTAGAAAACCCTAAAACATCATGGGTTTAGGCTGCAACACTCTCACGTCGTGAGTTCTTATTGCTCAAGTCATGAGCTCAGTCCCGGATGAGATCTTCATGCGAACTTCCTCACATCGTGAGCGTCCATGCCTCACGTTGCGAGGATCCCTTTTCTCCACAATCCAACCTTTGGAACTCTAAAATCCTAATTCGATTCCTCCAATAAAATGGATGTTACACATCCTAAGTAAGTTGGCACTTGAAAACCCTTCTTCTTCTTTCTCTTTATTCGAAACCACCAGGCAGCCACCGTCGGCCAACACTGCCATGGTGGCAGTAAGTGGTGGTGCTCTATGTGTGTTTAGGGTTTAGGTGGTGCTAGGGGTTGTTTTGGTGCGAAAAACCCTAACCCTAGTTGATGGTTTTACTATCTTAAAGTGTACTTCATTTTACCCTTTAAAGACAATGTACTTTAAGATAGGTTTTGAGAACCATATTGGTTTTTGTCTTATCAAGTCATCCCACTATTAAAGACTTTGTTTCTAGAAAATAAGTCACTTTAGTTAGGTCTTAATGGGTTAAGAAGCCATTTAAACCTTAATAGCCAAAGTTGGAAATGTTATAAAATTGACCAATCTGCCAATGTTTTAGAAAATTCTAGAAAAAATAATCGAGAGGTGGAGTTAGGATCTATAAACTCTTAAAGATTAAAAATTGAGCCTACTTTATCCCTGATTTTCCCAAACCTGATATGGATCCTAACAAGGGTGAAAGTGACCGTTTTTCCAGACTAGTATGAAATGAGCTGCAATGATATGCAGTTTTGTGAAATTCATCATAAATTGAAGAAAAATAATATGAATGCGTGTAAGCAGTACCTGAAAAAGGCATTGACATGAAATTTATGGCCATGGTTTCTTAACCTGGTTTGGTGGGGTTTAAGATGAGAAAAACAGGCCTTGAACAAGCTGTTGTTTTGGGTTGAAATCTAACAAAACCTATAAGTCAAATTGCTTGTTTAGCGTAAAAGAGTAGCTATATCCTAACCTTGATTGTTATTATTAGGAGGTTTGAAGGGTGACCTGGTTTAAGTGAGTCCCGAGCTACGTTTGAAGGCTTCTCTTGCTATTCGAGGTGAATTTATCACTACACTGTGTTGTATTATAATTTTCTTTACATTAGCTCGTGTGTGCTAAGTGTTGTTTATGTGAGTAGCACTAGGCGGGGTTAGAGTATAGTTATAGTATGGTTTTCCATCGCATATTGAGGATTATGAATGGTAGGACTCGACACATCCGAATGGAGATTGGGCATAGCCAATGTGTTCCAGAGGTTCGATAAACTAAACAAGGGGGATCAGGCATGGTCAATGTGTCCCAATGGGTTCAAGTACGATGGATCGGGCTTAGCAAATTTGTCCCAAACACTCAATGTACTGATCAAGGGGGATCGGGCCTAGCCAATGTGCCCCAGTAGGAGTATGTTTGTTATTAATTTGTTCTTTGACATGTATGCGTGGTTATGTGGTGATATTGTTTGTATTCGTGTATATGGGTAATGATTATATGATATAACACTATGTATGTGTGAAATTCACTAAGCTTTATGCTTACCCCTTTTCCCTTTAAAACACTGTTTCAGGTACACAGGATGGGTGGGCATGGTTCTATATACTGGCTCGAGGCAGGATATTAGATTTTTAATATCGAATTAAATGTGTTTCTCATAAATTTTAGAATTATAACTGATAATGGTTCTGGTAATTAAATTGATCTTGGGTTTTGGTTTTAAATTTATTTTGAATAAGATATGTTAAATGAATGGTTTATGGTATTTAAAAAGTTTAGAATTATTGCAAATTTGGGATGTTACACCTTTCCACTCCACTGCCTATACATGTAGTTTGCATCCACGATATCTCCCACAAAAAACCATTAATAAGGATCTCAGGAGGAACCAACCTCATTTTCCCTTCATTGACAGCCTCCTTGAGTAGATTGAAACCACCATCTTTTAGAAGGGTTCGATAGTCGATACTAATTGATATAGTTTTTTGGGCCTAAAGAAGCAATGATATTTGCTAGGTAGTATGATTCCTTGAATCATAGTTCAGTTTTCGATATTTCAACTCTATCTCTACTCTGAAAAGACATGCTTCAAGGTGATTTCGGTTCATGCAAAAATATAGCTTTATAATGCCTTATAAACTATAACCATAAAACCATCTCATTGACCGTAAATATAAATCAATTTCACCTCACAAATAGGGCATGTTTTAGTTGACATATATGAAAAACTAAAGAATAGACAAATATTTTCTAACCTAGAATCGATGATGGTAAGAGGGGAATTGATAAGAGCTGACAGTGGTAGCGGAGGTAGAAGTCGCCAGAGATTCAAGTCGAGATCCAAGGATACGATTTTGCCTTTCTGAGGTTCATATCAGATATAAGGCTTTCAAGAGCAAGGTCAAATTTGACTTTTTACATCTTAGTTAGAAAAGTTTAACATAACCTAATTGAGATAGAGACTTCATTGTTACCCAAACATTCAATAAGGACCACTAGTGTAGGAATTGCAATAAAAAGACTAAAAGTGTTAAAACTTGATAACTATACTTTACTCTTATTTTTATTAATGTATTATATTTTTATTTTTTATTATAAGGTTATGTCATGGATATATCGAAATGGAATAATTGGTTTATAACAAAAAAAACATTTTGTTTTTCTTTTTAGAAGATTTTCTAACTTAACTTTCATTTACATATAATTTTTTAACCAAATATCCACTTAATGAACGCCACGTTGCAGAACCTCAATAGGAGGATGTAAATATTTATATTTACAAATTGCTCCCCTCAACTTTCTCTTTTTACCAAAAAGACAAAAACCAAAATAAAATCATATGCAACGGCCGACCAACGTCTACAGACACTTTTCATCCACACCTCGTCCTCTCTCTATCTCACATGTGTAAGATCTCTTTTGTGATCTGTGTAATCTATACATCAAATTTGTTGTATCTATACACGGCTATACGTATATATATTCGTTTCCCCTGACGCAAGGTTTGTTTTTCTTGTTTTGCATTTCCCCAATTTTGTATCATTAGAGGAAGACGATTGGAAGAAATCACCAGTTTTTATAGGGTTTTTGATCACTTCTGAATCAATCAAATGGCCGCTCCACCGGCTAGAGCTCGAGCGGATTACGATTTCCTCATCAAACTTCTCTTAATCGGCGACAGCGGTACGCATTCCGCATTCGTTTCGTTTTTCATCTTCCATTTGAATCCGACATGTGCTGTATATTTAAATGTGCATTTCGTATGATTATATTTTTGACTATTTGGAAATGTGGGAAAGATTTGTGTAATTTTTTGGTGTTAGATCTCTTGGTTGTGCCTTTGATTCCATTTGCGATGGTTCAGGGAAAGAGGGGGTGACGGTGATGCTCCATTTGGTGATTAGGATTAGATTGCATCTGTTTGGAATCTGTATGCATAAACATTGTCATCTGCCTGTTAAATTGTGTTAAATCGTTCCCATAGGGTTGCAAATGCAATGGTTTTCTCATTTTGATCGACATAGCAAACATAAATTATTCAAAATTCCACTCACCCAGCTGTTCAGTTTGCCTATTCAACAAATTTTTTTGACGTACATAACTTCTAAATTCTCCTATCCCTTTGCTTCTGATGTACATATACTGATATACATGGTAAAATTTTGTTACTCAGACATTTATTTGTGTTTTTTTTTTCATCATTGTTGCAGGTGTTGGTAAGAGTTGTCTCCTTTTACGATTCTCAGATGGTTCCTTCACCACTAGTTTCATTACAACTATAGGGTTCGTATATATTTAAATCCTATTACAAAAAATAGAGTTCAAATTATAATGGTGACTTACAAATGTATGATCTTTTTCTTATATAGTATCGATTTCAAGATAAGAACAGTTGAGCTTGATGGAAAAAGAATCAAACTGCAAATCTGGGACACTGCTGGCCAAGAGCGATTCAGGACAATCACAACTGGTAAGTCTGTTGAAGAAGAATCTTTCTGCTTAATTAAGGTAATTTTATAGTATATGTTTTTAATGTAATAAAAGTAATAACTAATAAATCTAGCAAGAGTATGTTTATGTTTGCTATCAACAATTCAACATCATTAGTTTTGGATACAGTTGTTTTGGATTAAGAGAATGTATCTTTCTATATTCATGTTTTTATATCTAATCCTGGTTTTATGCAGCTTATTACCGTGGAGCCATGGGTATTCTGCTAGTATATGATGTCACTGATGAATCATCCTTTAACAGTAATTCCTTATATATCTTTCTCTTTTGAAATATATCTTGGCAATCATTTTTAAAATGTTAAAATCTATGTATATGTTTTTCGTTTCTTAGCTTCTTTTTTCATTAATTTATATATTTTTTTATGTCTAGACATCAGGAATTGGATCCGAAACATAGAACAACATGCATCTGACAATGTAAACAAGATACTGGTTGGCAACAAGGCTGACATGGATGAAAGCAAAAGGGTCTCTATCTCTATCTATCTATATATCTTTGTTTGTGTGTGTGTGTGTAAATCCTGATTCCTCATTTTCCATATTGACTGAGTGAACACCATATTGTGCAGGCTGTTCCTACCTCAAAGGGTCAGGCACTTGCTGATGAATATGGCATCAAATTCTTTGAGGCTGTAAGGCTCTGTTTCTTTTCTTTTTCCTCATTAAGTGTATGGTATATACCGTATATAAAGTCGTTTTTATGATTTAAGTAAAAAGTATTAAAAAGAAATACCATTTTTTTTTCTCCCTTTAACTGTTGTATGAGCAAAGTGCTAAATGGATGAGTAAGTGATGGATTCGTAAAGACTGTTTCTTTTTTTGGACTGAGTGAACTGTCTGAATGAGTAAATGACCATTTTACCCTCCTTGTATACATAAAGGCTGTTTTTATTGGACCAAATCAACAATCTGAATGTGAGTAAATGGCTATTATACCCTCCTGGTATACATAAAGGCTGTTTTTCTATTGGACAAATCAACTGTCTGAATGTGAGTAAATACCATCTTACTCTCCTTGTATAAGTAATAAGTAAAGACTTTCTTTTTTGGACTGAATGAACCATCAAAATGTGAGTAAATGACCATTTTACCCATTGTGTACGTCCATTAAGTCAAAAAGAAACAACACCCTTTTACCCTTTTGTATACATACTAAATTTTCTTTCACATCAAACAGAGTGCAAAAACAAATATGAATGTGGAAGAGGTCTTCTTCTCTATAGCTAGAGACATAAAACAGAGACTCTCCGAAACTGACACGAAGACTGAGGTAAATCCACAAAATCAAAAGGGTATTTTGGTAATTTTGGTCAGTAACTACCTATTCTCTCTTACCCGTCTTTTTTGCAGCCTCAAACCCTTAAGATTAACCAACAAGACCAGGCAGGAGGAACTTCTGAATCGGCTCAGAAATCATCATGCTGTGGCTAATAATTATCAACCCATTGACTCTTCTTGGTATTCACATTTTCAATTTACCAAGTCGCCCTTCAATTTTTTTTTCCGCATGATCAGAAATTTGATTCATACATCATTTTATCTTTTTTTTCTTTTTGCCGTTTTTAATTATTATTTTTTTTTGCATTTGGGCAACTCTCGCTTTCATGTATTGATGTCATTTCATACCTTGGATGATTATATCTTTAGAAAAGGGTAGAAAGGGAACAATAAAAAGATGGTCAAAACTAGTTGCAACTTTGAGAAGGGTATGAAGATATAAAGTTATCAATAATGTTGGTTTTGCATATAATAATTGAAATTATAAAGTGATGAAAGCTGAGTTTTTGGTTGATGGGTAATTTGTTTAATGCATTGTGACTCTCATTGGATGAGGCAACTCTTGTTATTTGTTTTTTCTTCTTCAAAAAGTAACTTTTCATTTAAAGATATATAATTATGATTGGAACTTATGGTTTCTTTGAATTATTATGAAATCCCTATGGAGGGTGATTCACTTGCACTTTTTGTTTCATTTTTTTTAAAAGAGGTATAAACTATTCGGCTTAGTTAGAAATCTCCATCTCCATTTTATAAACATGGGTCAGTTGCTCTAAATAAGCTTCCGATCCCTACACCCATAATTCTAAAAGAATTTTCAACACATCAATTCCAATAATTAATGGACCATTTCCAAAGCTGTAAAGATTGATGAAAAAAAAACTTCAAGCTCCAAAAAAATGTCTTTATAAGATTTACATGGCCCCTAAAAGACAAAGCTTTCGCTTTTCAAGCATAAAGTTTCTAAGTGAAGAAGTCACTTATTGACTCCACCCACCATTTTTAGAAATATTGCACAAATATGAGATTTTTTTTCCTTAGCAAACCCAAAATAAATGCCAAAGATAAGGCATCCCTAAAACATCACCTCTTTCATCAGATTACACTAGACAAAGTTAATTTTTAATCTCGAAGGAAGATGGAAACATCAAAGGATTCTAAAAATATTCCTAGCATTTTCTGTAGAGCACCCTCATAAGTTTTTTTTTCTTGTACCACTTTATATTACCTAATCACCTTTATTAATTATCAACATGTTATCCAAAATCAAATGACATTTTAATGAAATTCAGTTGTTCCTACTCGCCTCTCCATATACCCCACTCAACCAATTAGACAATTACTTGACGATAATATCATATCAACAACCAATTAAGATAATCAATTGATAATATTTCGCAAACATTATATCTGAAATTTTAGGAATTAAATTAATGACGTATTACACCTTCTTGGAATAAATCTAGATAACCTGAAACGCCTTCATATATGCGACAACATCCGCTTCCACAAGATCCTAAAAATATGTAATGGATGCAAACATAAAACCATTGGGACCTCGAGATTTCTCTTCACCATATCTCCACATTGCTTTGCTTGATCTCTTCCATTGAAAGGGGAACATATAGATCACTACTTGAAGCTCTACTTGAAGCTGAGAGTGTTTATAAACTCATATGTTGACCTTAAGGTGTAAAGAAGTAAATTTAAATTCGAATTTAAAATTATATTAAAAAAAAACTATGTAACCCAAAGGGGCAATTTGTGGGGACTTCGTACCTCATGAAATGTCAGGTTTAGGGTATGCATTGTGTTATGTGTGTTATCTGTTGATGATTTTAGAGTCACTATGTCATTTTATGTAATTGGAACTAACATGTGAACTAAGAGTTTCATAATTTGTACTCTAATATATGTACGGACATATGCGGAGTGCACACATGTATGTATAAGATTGAATTAGAAGTTGGTTCGACGACAAGATGGGGTCCGGGGGCAGCACCCCTGGGTCCGGGGTTTCTAAAGGGGCAGAGCCCCTTTGGCAGGGTCTAGGGGCAGCGCCCCTAGCGAGGTCCAAGGGGCAGATCCCCTGGTTGGGGTCCCGCTTTGGAAACCCTTGATTTTCTCATTAAATTTCGGATTTCCCTGACTTGCTTCCAAAGCAACCCATGACGGCCAACCCTAAGAGGCAAACCCTAAATCGCGTTTATTATATAAACGAATCTTCTCCTTGAGAAGAGGTATGAAAACATTAAATCTCTTTTCTTCATACGAACATAGAATCCTTCTAGCAATTTGGCTTACGATTTCTATGCATAGATTCGTAAGTATCATCTTGGATTATCTTAGACTGAATTTCTTGCAACTTAGACATATGGTAGAAATATTAGTTCGAAAAATGCTCACATGATCCAAGGGGTATCCAGATCTCCAACATAAACCCTAATTCCTCTAAAATTATCAACTTTGTAGGAGTTGTGTTCGTCGTCAGAAGGGTAAGACTTGGATTTTTTGTGGCTCACATGTAACAAATGGTTTACATGAACTAGAAAGAGTAGTTGATAAGAAATGTCAAATATCAAAAAAGGAGAATTATTTGAACATCAAGCCATCAACATAAGTTTTAAAACGCCCTTTCAACCCTTGGAAAGGCACTTTCAAATTTTAAAGATGTCATGTCATATTTTACGGAATGTGAGATTTATTTATTCTGTCAATAACTAAATCGAGTTTTATCTGAAAAATCATAAGAAAATTGTCTTTCTTTTGATTTCCATGGATTGAAACTAAAACAATTAGGTTCAATTTCTTTCTTACTTAATATCTATTTATTACATTCTTACACTATTTATGTTATTATGTTACATATATATATATATATATATATATATATATATATATATATATATATATATATATATATATATATATATATATATATTAGGTGTGAGACCCGTATGTTATACGAGTTTGATAAAACAAAAAATTAAATATAAAAGTTTAAACAAAAATTTATTTAAATTAAAAATTTTAGATTTGAAATTTAAAATTTAAAATTTGAATTTAAAAAGAAACATATTAAATATTATATGAGTAGTAATATTGTAATTTATTGGTTATTTTCAATTAAGGTAATTATTAATTGAGGTGTAAATATGATGTGTTAATTAAGAAAAGATAAAAAATAAGAAAATAACAAATGGAAAAAAAACATTTAATCAAAAATACCAAAAAATGACATGTGTCCAAATCAATGAGAGAATGACATGTGGCAAAATTATTTTCATTTATTAGGTAGGATATATATATATATATATATATATATATATATATATATATATATATATATATATATATATAAGTATGGTGTATATTGAAAATATACATTAATAATATTTTTATTAAATTTATATCATGTGCGACTTAGATTTGAGGATTTATATATTTATTATAATAGATGTCATTTTATTTTATTTACATTTAAAACTTACAAAACTTTTCAACTTTCAACTAATTAACATTAACACCTCAAAAGCTATTTAACTAATATATTAAACCACATTAATTTGAAAAAAAAAATACAGACTTATTTAAATGATAAAACTCTTAAACTTTCAAATAATTAACAACTACAACTTATACAATTTATACGTTTTTTTTTTTTTTAACTTATAATACTTTAATTGATACTTATGATATTTTTCTTATATATAACAACTTTTTGGTTAATCTAGTTTTAATGGTAACATTTCAACTTTAAACCTATTATACCCCTTTATTAAATTAAATATATATGTCGAAGGATGTAAAACGTTAACTTTGTAATACTAAAACTTTTGAACTATTCATCTAATATACTTAATTAGTTAATTTAAATATGATATTAAATAAAAACCTAAAAATATCATATTAACATAGAAAAAAAAATGTCAAAATACTACTTTTTTAATAGTTAAAAAATATTAATATTGTGTAAATATAAAACATAAAATCAAATTAACTAAAAACTAAAAAAAAAAAAAAGAAAACTATTTTTTATATGAATGAAAATCTCAAAATAAATAAGTATATAAATAATATTAGTTAAAAGTAATATAAACTTAAAAAACAAATTTACTTTAAAAACAATGATTGATATTTGAAATAATAGTCATGTCAAAATTGAAAAGTTATTATTATAATATTAAAAATAATATTAAATAAAAATAATATTTTATTTTATTAACGTGCAAATATGAGTAAAAACCACTGAGATAATATGATATTTAAATAAATTAATTTTTTAAATGCACAATTTAGATGTAAAAGCTATTGACATGATATAGTTTTAATATATGTTTAAATTATAGTCTATAAAGTTATAATGTTTTTTTATCGATTTAATGTGAAAAAATATTACTTAGTTAATTTAAATATATATTATTTTAAATAATATATATTTATCAATATTTTATTATAGATGTATTCTAGGTGCAATGACAATTGTCAGGTTGTAAAATGTGGCAATAAAGATCATTTTTTAAAGATGTGTAAATGTATTGATATCGAGGATAATTGTAAAATTAGTGGGACACAAGTAAAACGGTTTTTAATTGTATTGATGGTGATAGCTATAAACATTTGATTTGCAAGGGCTATGTCTTGTGGTCCATATTCATTTTTAAATGATAGCATTGTAAAGTGATATTATGTCCCTTTTGTTTTTACTATATGTTACAAAAAATTCAATAACAATTTGTATAAATATAAATGTTTATGAATTTCCCTTTCTTATCGCTAGTATACGTGTGCACAAACAATGAACAGAAAATGACTAAATGAAAAGATAAATGGATAAATATACCAAGAAAAATCTAACTCGTTCCGCACTATGTTGGACATGTAGACTAGAAAGTAAGGATCCAAGAGTCGCAAAAACTTTCATAACAATTAGATATCGTAAAAACAAGACATAGAGAGTACTAAATAGTATCAACGCAAATTTCAAGAATTGTATAATAATACCTTGACTTTATGAGTTTGATTGTGTTTGCCTAAAAATAATTCACAAAATTATCATTTTATTTCCGATGGTTTGAAAAAAAAGGCTAGAAACAAATTTAAATCAAATGGATTGGATACGTGGGTCGAAAATTGCTGAAAGTATATTCAAAAGGATTAAACCTCCAAAGTCATTTTTTATTCTAAATATATAATTATTTGAATGACATACTGATTTGGTGTTTTGGTCAAAAAATAATTTAGCTGAAATGGACTAAAGTGTATCAGAGACTATGATATTTAATATAGAGCAAATAAGTAATATGAATCAAAGCAACACGAATCGTTTATAAGGAAAACCCTTGATCATTGTTAAGATCTCCGATATAAAACCTTGAGATGTGATAACGATCACTTGCGTTGATATTTTTATTGATTGAAATGAAAATTACAGAGAGAATGAAATGAATGTCAGTACAAGTGATAGTATCTTGCCAAAAAATCGTGTGTAGTGTGATGATTAAAAGTGTTTGATATAGTCAAACCCTAACAACTAGAACTCTGAGAACTCTGGAATCCTCCGAGATTACTTATAGTTGTTTGCTTGACTTGGTCCTCCGGATCTTTTGCATAGTTTTGAGGACTATTCGTTATGTGTATGACTTTGACTAGCTATTTCTGCACATGTGAGAAAGACAAAAGCATATATGTCCGTTATTAATAATAAAAATATTAGTCAGGATCTTGGAGTATATTCGGGATCCTGAGCTTCGAGGATTTTAAGCCTTCGAGGATCCTTGGATTTCAGGATCTCAATGTAGTTTGGAGATCCTAGCCCTAAAATTGCCCCCAAGTTATTCCTGAAAATAAGTGAGTTAGTTTCGATAATATTAAAGGAATAGCTTAAAGTAAATAAACAGAAAGAGATAATAGTAATTTTTAAATTTTAACCCTTAACTCCTAGAATAATTCAAATTCTAACAGATGAATTACTAGCCGTTATCAAGCGGTCAAATCAGTTGTTGGTTCAATATAAATAGAGGTGGTTTGTCTCTCGATTTTCTTTACTCTCCCTTGCCATCTTTCGATTTCCGACGATTTATTGGAAGGTAATTATCTCTTTTTCTTCTATGTTTTTACTTCTTCTATCATGGTTAGAAAAATGGCAATTTCTCGCAAAAATATCTTAGTTCTCCCTGAAGACAACTTCATCGACCAAGGGATTCTCTCCTATGAGGAGACGTGTTCCTTCGGTGACAATGATATTGAGTCTTTGAGACTTAATGGAGCCTTCCCTCCTGAAGCCGTTTTTAGGCCCTTTGATCCTCTCATCCAACCTGACTTTATTTCTCCTACCTGGGTGTGCTTCCCGAATACCCCTTCTCCCTGGGTTTGAAATACCCTTTCCCTGGAATTGTCTCTGAATTCTTCAGGGCGAGTGGGGTCTCATATATTCAGGTCATGCTGATTGTTTGGAGGATCCTATACTGGATCGACCAAGTAAATCAATCAAAGGGCCTTGATATAGGTCTTCCTGAATTGGCCTGCGTGTATGATCTCACAACCTTCGGGAATTCTCACTTTCTCCTCAAATTCAAAACCTACAGATCCCCTTTTTTCCTGAAAACCAAAAATTATGACGGAGCTTGGAAAGAAAAATACCTTTTTCTGAGACGTGACTCTGTGCCTAGTGGGGATCTCTTGCCGGATACTTGGGTCAAGAAGGGTAGGATTCTTTTATATTAATACAAGGATCCTGGAATTCACATTTTCTTATTTTGTTTGCTTTTTTGCAACTTTCAAATTCGAAAAGCTTGTCCCTGTTACTGAGGAATCTGAAGAGAAGATCGAGAAGTTCTTAGCCCTGTCTGAAGCTGAGAGATCCTTTCGATTTGATCAAGCCACTCTACAAGAAAGCTCTTCTACCACTGAAGTCATGTCGACAAGTAAGGATCTACGATTCCTTTCGCTTGTGGTAACGAATTTTAATAGTCTTCTGTTATATGGCCCAAAGTCACTCGCTCTAGTGCTCACTTCACATTTGCTGATCTTGACACTGCCATGTCGAAGGATCAGATGGTGGTGAAAATGGAAAAGAGCTCATCTTCTCTTCCTCCCAAAAGATCGACCATTGAATTGACACTGAAGACTCCGGGATCCCGAAAAAGGAAAACTGATGAGTCTACAGGTCTATCTTTGGAGAGCCTTGGGGCTGAGGAAGCACTCCTAAAATTGGTCTCTTTCTTGCAAGCTGTAAGTGTTGGTTTTATTCTTCGTCTTATCTTTTATTTTGCCTTTTGCTGACCCATTATGTCTCTGTTTCAGGTCTCTGATCATGTTTTCGTTGATCTAAGGATCCGAGTAGAGAGGGATGAACAAGCCCTCCAAGGACAGGAAAGGATGTGGAAAGCGACTAATGAGGATTTGTTGAGGAGAGTGGAGCTACTCACCAAGGAGAAGTCTGAAAAGGAGGATGAGCACTTGATAGATATGGATGAAGTGATCTCTGATGCTAAGGTCAGTGTTGCGGTGGCCGTTTGGGAGGCCAAGATCCGTCTTGCGGAGGATCCAGAGAATGTAGGTGACTAGGTTCCTGGGATGTGGATGGTTGGCATGAGGCACTAGCTAAATTGACTGGAAATCCTGCTACGACCAATCAGGATCCTATACTGCGGCTGACCGAAGGAGGGGAGGAGAAGGATGCGACCGATGATGACCAGGCTAAGGTCTAGGCATGCAATAAGTTAGTTTAGGTAGTTTTTTATTTTCATCAGTAATGTAAAACAATTAATCTTTTGGTTAGGTTGGTTACAACCCCTTTTGAATGCAATGGTTGTGTTTCCTTTTCATATTTCTCTCTTAATTCTTTCGTATGGCTGTTATGATACTAGGATCCTGAAATATTTGGTTCCTGCAAACAATCTTGAGAAAAAATTCTTTATTAAATCATTTTTGGTACACTTGAATTCTAATAACCAAAAGATTTTTGCTTAGGATCCTAAAAAGTTCAGGATCCTTAAATTCTTTCTTGAAGTTTTTCGAGAATAAGGATAGATGGAACCTAGTGAGGTTAGGACGAATTTGAAGTGATGAACTCCTTGTCTTCATATGAGCTTGATGCTTGAAGGTATCTTTATTTATTTTGTCAAATTTCAGGAAGGATTCTTATCTTTAGCTTGAGGAAAGTCTTCGCTCTGAATCTTGTTTACTTAATGACTCATTGGGAAAAATTCCAAATCGTATGAAAATATGAAAATGTTATAAACTTTATGTATTTTCTAGGAAAATTCCCAACATGTGAATGTTATAACCCATAGGAGTTTTCTGGGGATGATCCCAAATTAAGATAACATGCATATGTTATAGAGCTTAAGAATATTCTGGGGAAGATCCCAATTTAGGATAACATGTAAATGTTATAAACCTAAGGAATTTTCTGGGAAATATCCTAACTTAGGATAACATGTAAATGTTATAAACCTTAGGAATTTTTTGGGGATGATCCCAACTTAGGATAACATGTAAATGTTATAAACCTTAGGAATTTTCTAGGGAAGATCCCAACATAGGATAACATGTAAATGTTATAAACCTTGGGATCAAACTTTAGGATCTTAACCCATGTTCAGAAATAAGAGGGTTGCTAAGTCACTGAAGCGTGAAATGATCCCCTTATTCACATCCCATAGTTAGACATCGTGCGTCCAAGCGAGGTGTATAAACCTTAACTCGTGTGAAAGTGGTAATTAACTATTTAAACCTTAGAGGTGATTAAGTACCCTTATTCGTATGAGAGATGATCAGACTCTGTTCTTAGGAGATTCGTATTGTGAAATACCGGATGTCTTTTAGTTAAGGGGTTCTTAGTGGTCCCTTGGACATCAAGATCATAGAAAGTTCACATGTTCAAGATTCTTGGAAGTCGCGAACCTTACGTGTTAGGATACTTGGAAATTAGGATCCTTAAGCATCTAGATACTTGAATGTCAGGATCCTTAAATGTCAGGATCCTCACAGATCAGGATCCTTGAGTGGTAAGATCCTAATTCTCTGCATACAACAAACGTTAGCTAGGGGCGGGCATTAGCATGGCTAACGCCCCTCCGATGCTTAATCCAGTAATGATATTTGAAGAAAATGAATAATGAAAAGTGATGGATAAAGGATAAATAACATGTGTACCTTGAGTCTATCAAGAAATGACTAATCTTACCTACATAAAATAAGCTTTGAGATGTATCGCATTCCAGGATCTTGGTAAGACATCTCCATCTAAGGTGGCCAGCCAATAAGCTTCTTTACCTCCTTCAGCGTCTATAAGGTATGGCCTTTCCCATTTGGGAGCCAGTGTACCTGCACTAGGATCCTTGGTATTTTGGAAAGTTTTTCTTAGTACCAAGTCTCCTACTCGGAATCTCCTGATCCTTATGTTTTTATTGTATGCTCTGGTGATCCTTTGTTGATGAGCATCAATATAGATCTTGGCGAGATCCCTAAGTTCATCTATGGTGTCGAGATCTTGGGCCAAGATCATGTTGTTGTTCTCTTGGTTTTGGAGTAGATATCTTGTTGTGGGGATCATTGCTTCCGTTCCAAACACCAATGAGTAAGGAGTTTGACCCATATCTATCTTGGAAGTGTTTTTATCTGCCCATAATACGAAAGGAAGCTCTTATTCCCATCTTCGTTTCTTCTCATTCAACCTTTCTTTAAGTTGATTACTATAATTTTGTTACTGGACTCTGTTTGGCCATTGGCTTGAGGTTGGACAAGAGTAGACATCACCATCTTGATTCTCCAACTTGTGCAAAAATCCCTTGTACTTTTGCTTATGAATTGGAATCCATTGTCGCATATGATTTTTCAGCAGAGATCCCGAATTTGGTCAAGATGTTACATTTGATGAAGAATACTACATCTTTGTCTCTTATTTATACGTAGGCTTCAGCTTCTATCCACTTTGAGAAATTGTCTGTCATCACTAGCATGAAGACTTTTCCTCCAGGGGCCACTGACAATTTTCCTACTATATCAATTCCCCATTTCATGAATGGCCAAGGGGAAATGATATGATGTAGAGGTTTTGCAGGTTGGTGCAGGATGTTGCTATTTCTTTGACAAGCATCGCATTTTTGTGCATAGAGGAACGAGTCTTTCTTCATTATTGGCCAGTAGTATCATGTTCTTAATGCTTTGGAACATAAGGATCTACCCCTAGTGTGGTTGCCGCAATCCCCTTAGTGGATGTCCTTCAGGACCTCTACAGCTTTATGATCTTCTAAACACCTGAGGTATGGTCCCACCACAAATTTTTTATACAACTTACCTTGGATTAGAACGAACCTTGAGATTCTTGTTTGTTTTGAATGCTCTTTTGCTTTTCTCCTTTTCAGGGATCATGCCATTTTAGAGATACTCTATTGTTTTGGGCGAAAACATTAATAATGGTGTAATAGTTTATGTCAACCTTTGTAACTCATTTTGAAGTAATAAAGAGGAATTATGTGAATATTATGTGAATTATGTGCTTATTTGCTTAATTATTATGATTTAATTAATTAATAATAAAAATAAGCGTTGAAAATAAATATTAAATAAAGACGATATCCTTTAAGAAAGTTGTAGTGGCCGAAACAAGGATTCGGGAGATATAAAGAATACCGAAATCCGAGTTATAACGAAGAAGTTATGACCTATCGAAGTTTCGCGACGGAACCGACACGACACCGGGAAGCATAAAAAGTGAATTTACGATAAAGTGATTTTAGCCTTAGCAATCTAAACGAAAGTCGTAATGTTCATTAAACCGAGAGCGTGTATAAAAAGAACACCCAAATTTGACTTCATATGAGGAAGTTATGATTTTTCTAAGTTTCAGCTTAGTAGTAAACAGCTAAAAACTCGAATTTTAGATTGAGTGATTTTTAGCTGACACAACCTAAACGAAAATCAAAGGTCTCGTCAATAGTAGTACAATGGTAAAAAGACAGATGAAAATGGACGTCGGATGAAGAAGTTATGAATTTTTAACGGATTTTCCTGTCTCGGTGTGTTAAAAATAATAATATTAAAAATAAAGTCAAAATTAGCCAATCGAGTCGAAACGAAAGTTGTAGAGCATAATTTCACCTACGCATGCATATAAAGAACGTCAAAAATGGAGCCCGTATGCGAAAGTTATGGATTTTAGAAGTTTGAGACACAAAATCCGAGAAATTTCGCATGGTCCGGAATATGCCACGTCACCCTCGCCTCGCTACTGGCCGCGTGTTCGAAGCAGTTGCGTCATCCGAGTCGTGGCGCGTCCGAGGAGAGATGCGTGTCGCTTTCTTCTGAGTCTGAGCTTCAGTCCAATAGATGTCCGACGCATGCCCCTCCGCATGTCCGAGTCTCGCACGAGCCACCTCCGAGCCTCGCAGCAGCCGCGTGGCCTTCGCATCTGCTGCCGTGTGTTCGCTTCTCAGCCCTCGGATCCGAAGCCTCCCCCTATAAATAGAAGGATGCGAGCCTTCCCGAGTAACTTTGGATTTTTGCCATTTTCACCCTTTTATCAATATTTTTATCTTTTTGACTTCCCCCGAAGCCCCGATATCATTTCCATCACCCGAAACACGCCCCGAAGTGCCCGAAGACCCGGAAAAAAAATTTATCTTTTCGGTTTTGAAGCTCCAACCTCGCAGAGCCTGGTTTTCATTAAAGCCCCCGGTTTTATCAGGAACGATCATTTTAAGAAACGAAGTGCTGCCCGATTATCATTAAAGCAAGTGTGTGTATAGTCACTTTCATCTTGCACATAAATATGAAGTATTTTCTATAAAATACGTGCTGTGTGTATATATATTTTTTGTTTATTTGAGATGGATGTTGAATGAATGTTTTATACAAGTTTTAAATTGTATATATATATTTTTATCTGCAAATATGTTGGGTAAAACATGGGTATATGAAATAGTTGATGTGTGTTAAAATGATGAGAGACCTCGATGTTGTTTGTAACAGCCCGGAATTTCAGGTATTTCTCTAAATTATTTTTGGGGCACATTTAGGAGGGGACTCGGCGAGTTGGTGCATGACTCGCCGAGTAGGGCCATGGTCTTGGTCGCAGTCGCAAATACGCGACTGGACTCGACGAGTCCAAATAGGGACTCGGCGAGTAGACGCTGGTTCAGCTGAACCCTAGCCGTTTCATTTCTGAATCGTATATAATGATGTTATGGCCGTCATGTCGCGTCTTTTGGCCGATTGAAGATACATTGGGAGTTTGTGGGCATCTGGAGCAATAGTGAGGGCTAGAAGAAGCTTGAAGAGATTGTTAGACAAGGAAGGGCAAGGTGGTGATCAAAGGAATCGAGTACTGGAGGTTTGGGGACACAGGGAACACGTTTCCAGGTAATCTTCGGATCAAAATCTGTAGCTTTTATGTTGTATGCGAATTTAGGGTTTAGGAAACCCATTTAAGGGATTGTTAGATTGTAGTGTTGTTATAAGTGTTTAAAAACCCTTGTATTAGTATATGTGAAAGTCCAGGAAGCCCCATATCTATATATTTCGAAATCATGCGAAATACAGGAGGCAGCGGATTGACTGCATGGCGAGGACTCGCCGAGTCCAATGATCAGACTCGGCGAGTAGCTTGAAGACCTATTGGAACTCGTCGAGTTGTTCTTCAGACTCGGCGAGTAGCTTGAAGATCTACTAGGACTCGCCGAGTCGTTCTTCAGACTCGGCGAGTGGAGTCAGGGTGTCTATACTCGCCGAGTTGCCCTTTGCACTCGACGAGTCTGGTCAAGATTGACCGTTGACCTGTATGTAACTTAGTAGGGTTAGTTGTCTTGTTTGATAAGATCCTTAATAAAGGTATGTGGTATTATAGGGAACCTGCGGATTAGCGGATCGAGTGCGAGTAGCTCGAAGGGTTTATAGCTTGCATACTACGAGGTGAGTCTTCTCACTATACTTTACCCGGAAGGGTTTGACTGTGAGACCGGAAGGTCGTATGTGTTATATTTATGCTATGTCTAGAGAGGTAGATGCTTTATGTGTGATGTATGCTTATATGTGATGTATGCTTATACGGGCCGGAAGGCGAGACCTTATGTGACAGAAAGAACGGTATGATGTGTGACTTATGTGTTATGTGCGTTATGTTACATGTGTTATGTTTTATACTATTATGGGCCGGAAGGCAAAATACTATGGGCCGGAAGGCAATCTAATACGGGCCGGAAGGCTATACGTTATGGGCCGGAAGGCGATTATATTACGGGCCGGAAGGCGATGTTATGTGGACTGAAAGGTCCGGGCCGGAAGGCGTATGTGGGTAAGTCGTATACTGGGGAACTCACTAAGCATTTATGCTTACTAGTTGTGTTTATGTTTTTTTCAGGTACTAGTGATGACCGTGGGAAGGCTCCGGCGTGACACGTACACACTGCCACTGTTGAAGATCCTGAAGATTTATTATTTATAGTTTTGAAATAAACTTGGAATAAACCCTTTTGTCGAATAATGATGCTTTGTTTTAAATGAAAAATTTATTTGAAAATTTGAGCTGTTACATTGTTATTCCAGTCATCTAGCGGAATATGGATGACGACCACATACTTTTCTAGACATTCATGTGGAACACTAGCAGGCTCACAACTTGTAGGTGTTGTAGATTTGATGTTCACTGGTGTACTCCATCCCCCTGTATGAATACGATATTAGAACTAACATGTAAACATTTCGGAGTCTATAGTGAATAAAGATCTAAATTCACCTTATTTGGTGTATAGATCAAGAATCGAAAGAACCCGCAGTGGAGCTGGGAATGCAAATGGGAATATGAATCAACCCTCAGTACTTGAGCAAGTACCAGTTGTAGGAGCTGCGCCTGAGCCAATGACGATGGCTGGGGTACAAGCAATGATGCAGATGATGTTGGATCGCCAAATGGAGGAGACAAGGCGATTACTACATCAGAATAAGGAAGAAACTATGATACCTGTTGAACAACCCGAATTGAATAAAGAGCAATCAGAAGGAGGGAACTACAGTGGGACTGTTGGTCAAGCCAACCCACCGATAGTTAGACGAAACAACTAGGATGGAGGAGGTGATGGACGTGGATGCAAATACAAAGATTTCATGGCATCCAAACCACCGTGTCTATCCGGAAGTCCGACACCGGTGGAAGTTATAAATTGGATCTCCAAAATGGAGACAATGTTTGAAAGTTGTGAGTGCAACAACAAACAGAAGACCGCACTTGCAATTCCTCTGTTAAAATCTGGTGTGTTGATCTGGTGGAAGTTACTAGCTGATTCGATGCCCAAGGGAGAAGCTAGCAAGATGTCTGGGAAGACTTTATGGTACAATTGAAATTGCAATATTGCTCTGAGCAGGATCTTCTAGAAATCAATAACGAGTTTCATAATTTGAAGAAAGGAAAAATGAGCGTTACTGAATATGCTGCTAGTTTCACAAAAAAGATGAAGCTTATTCCATACTTAGTTCCAACTGAACTCTCTAAGGTCAATAAGTTTGCACAAATCAGGGAGAATGGTCTGGAGAGGATAGATGTCGGTGAGAAAAGGAAGTTCGAAGGATCTTCGAGGTCCAACAAGAAAAGTAAATTCTCGAAGTCTGGTTCGAGAGGAGGAGGAGGAGAATCCGAATGGTGCGACAAATGTAAGAAGAAGCACCATGGGAAATGTGGCGAAGAGGTCACATGTTTTAAATGTGGAAAGGATGGGAACTATGCCAATGAATGCACCCTCAATAAGAAAGTCTGTTATGGGTGTGGTGAGGAGGGGCACATCTCGATGGACTGCCCAAAGAAGAAAAGGGAAGCAAGGCCCAATCTCCCACCAAAGCCAAAATCCAGAGCCTTCCAAATGACACTTGAAGCTACAAAGGAGGAAGTGGATGTCGTTTCAGGTACCTTTCTCGTAAACAAATTGCCTGCCCAAATTCTGTTTGATTCTGGAGCCAACTACTCCTTTATTTCGCATGAATTTGGTAGAAAACTAGCTTTGCCTATCGATAGACTAGATAATGCTTTAATAGTCGAGGTTGTTAGTGGCAAGTTCGTACCTTTTAGTGATCGTATTAGGAACATCGTCATCGACTTAAACAGAAACAAATTCCAGTAGGAGCTATTACCCATAGAGTTGAACGGTTTTGACATCGTTTTGGGAATGGATTGGCTTAGCGCCAATGATTGTAACGACCCAAAATTTCACGTCCAAAAATTTCATTGATAAAACATTACATAGAAAACATTAACAATTAAAACATTGTTTAGTTAAACCATTTCACATCGAAAACCTAATTTGAAATCCACAACATGTAAACAATCAAAACATCAGAGTATCAATCCCAGAATAAGCTCATAACTGCGGAAACAAGAGAGTGTGTGTGTGACATGCTACTACCGCGCCGGCTCCTTTCCCCTAGCTGAGGAGGTACCTGAAACCAAAACTGAAAAACGTAAGCACAAAGCTTAGTGAGTTCCCCCATCGTACCACATACCATACAAACACATAACATACATACTGCCAGGCTATTCTGGGGTGCCTGTCTACCCGGTACGGCCATTCTGGGGTGCCGGCAACCTGTGTAGCCATTCTGGGGTGCCGCCCTACCCGTGTCAAGCCATTCTGGGGCGCTGACCTACCCATGTCGAGCCATTCTGGGGTGCTGACTACCCTTCGGTCCTAACAACCGAACCTGGGGACTGGTCCCCTCCTACTACCTCTATCGCATAAACATAACAAGCCGGCATGCAACACATCATCACATACTGTCAGACGTATCTGGGGTGTCTGACTACCCTTCGATCCTAACAACCGAACTCTACTACTTTCACATACAACATATCATGCTAGCACATAACATATCAGGTAGTAGCAATCCTGGATGATATCACAAAGACAATCATCTATCATACGAACCCTACTGGTGGGCCGGCATTGTGGCCGTAGACCCACCGCTACTGGAAGGTAACTCACCTCGAAGTAGCTGCTGATCGGATCGGGAACTGACTGTCTACTGCTGCTGCTGCTGCTCCGGAAATCCTCTGGCTGCAACTCCCACAACATACTCAATCAATCACTGCTAACTGACCTTTGGGTAAAATGACCATTTTACCCCTGATCATGTCATAAGTCAAAGTCAGAGTCAACTTTCAGTTGACCCGACTCGCTGAGTTGGCTCTCCAACTCGCCGAGTCCCTATCCAATCGATCGTCCTGGATCCCGTCCCTACTCGTCGAGTTAGGCGTTGACTCGACGAGTTCTTCTTCTAAACTGAGGTTCAAGTCCTTCATCCTACTCGCCGAGTTGTATGAACAACTCGCCGAGTTCATCTTCATCCGAAGAACACTTTATGCTGTGACTCGCCGAGTTGTATGAACAACTCGCCGAGTCTGTTCTTGATCTAAGGAGATTGCCTTGAACTCACCGGGTCAGGGCATGGACTCGCCGAGTTCCTCCATGGATGAGTTTGGCTTCTAACTCACTGAGTCACACCCCGTGACTCACTACTCGCACTCGACACAACGAAAAGGGGACAACTCGGAGACTCGCGAGCAGACTCGCCGAGTCGTATGAACGACTCGCCGAGTCGTCGCCATGCAATCACTATATACGCAATTTTGCTCGATTCCAGTCTATGCCATTCACAGATTTGGGTTCCTAGAACATGAATGACACGTAAAGTTTCCAACTTTACGTGTAGATACTCACCAATGAGAGATTTAGGGCTCAAAATGCCTCAAAAGGGTAGATAGGGTGAACAAGCAACATGGATCCATAAAGGTAACGGATCTGAGCTCCTGGAGCTCAATCTTGCCTAGATCTAAAGGCCAAACAACTTATTACGACTTATATTGCACATACAAGCTTGGGGAAGGGCTCAAGAAAGACTTAATGGAGCAATAAGCATAAAAACAGAGGGAAAACGGGTTATACCTCAAAGAAATCACTGAGAGGACACTAAGATGCTTGGCTTCCTTCCCTTCCTCTTGATCTACTCCACTTCCTTCTCAAATCCTTCAAGAATACACAAGAATGCTTCAAACTCTCAAGGAAATAAGCTTTGGAACGAGGGTTGGGAGCTCTGAGGTGAATGGGGGCTGGTTTGGGGCGGACATGAGGTTTAAATAGGGTGCAAACTCCTGAAACTTAGGGTTTCATCCAACAGCGGTGTCTCGCCGAGTACAGGATTTGGACTCGCCGAGTCGCCAACTTAAACATGTCCCGGGTCCCGTCCCTACTCGGCGAGTCGGACCTATGACTCGCCGAGTCCAAGGATAAAAAACAGATAATACTCAAGTGAGATTTACATACCAGGAACCAGGTGCTACAACGATGCTGATATTCTTTGCACGAAGAAGATAGTAAGGGTGAACCCACCCGGAAAAGATTCATTTATGGTGTATAGGGACAAACGCAGAGTGAGTTCTGGAATCGTCTCCATAATGAAAGCCAGAAAGTGTTTGGTGAAGGGATGTACATCATATCTAGCATTTGTGATCGATGCTAAGAAGGAAAAGAAGTAAGTGCAGGAGATACCAGTGGTGTGTGACTTTCCGGAAGTCTTTCCCGAAGATCTTCCCAGATTACCCCCTGATAGACAAGTAGAGTTTAGAATAGACTTGTTACCAGGAACAACACCAATAGCAAAAGCACCATACCGATTAGCACCAACGGAGATGAAGGAGCTTATGACACAACTTCAGGAGTTATTGGACAATGGTTTCATTAGACCTAGTTCATCGCCCTAGGGAGCTCCGGTGTTATTCGTAAAGAAGAAAGATGGGAGTATGAGAATGTGCATTGATTACAGAGAGCTGAACAAGACAACAATAAAGAACAAGTACCCGTTGCCAAGGATTGATGATCCGTTTGATCAGTTGCAAGGTTTGAGTTATTTCTCGAAGATCGATCTTAGGTCAGGATATCTATAACGGCCCAATTTTCACGACTAAAAATTTCTTTTAAAACATTACTAAAACCATATCATAAGTCATAACATAATTTCATAGTATTAATTTTAAACATAACTTATTATCAGAGTAAAACATCCCAGGCTAACTGGCTATGGTGTGTGTACTGCAACCTCTCCGAGCTCCTCTTTTGAAAACTGAGTACCTGAAACAAAAAACTGAAACCGTAAGCACGAAGCTTAGTGAGCTCCTCCAAACTACCACATACCATACAAACATATAAGCACATACTGGGCCTTGCCCACTGCATCGGACCGAGGTCCGGACTAACTGGGGCCTTGACCCCTGCATCGGACCGAAGTCCGGAAACTGACTGGGACTTTGTCCCCTAAATCGGACCGAAGTCCGAACTAATTGGCGCCTTGCCCCCTGTATCGGACCGAAGCCCGGATCTAACTGGGACCTTGTCCCCTGCATCGGACCGAAGTCCGGACTAACCGGGGCCTTGCCCCCTGCATCGGACCGAAGCCCGAATCTAACTGGGACCTTGTCCCCTGCATCGGACCGAAGTCCGGATATGAATGCATCGGGCCGAAGTTCGGATCTAACTGAACATAGCATAGCATAACATATCAACTAGCATGAACACATAACACATAAATCCTGTCTGAGCCACGAAGGCATCAAACATACTAACTACTGCATCGGACCGAAGTCCGGAAACTACTGCTAACTAAACGGGCCGGAATTTGTGCCTTAGAGTACCCGTTCCTACTGGAAGGAAACTCACCTGCACTGCTGGAGTTCTTGATGATACCCTGCTGACTGCTATCTGACAACTCCCGCACTACTACTCCAATGACTCCCCGATCTACTAATACCAAATATAACACTTAGTCCCAAACTGCCCTTCAACAGTCAAACTAAGTCAACTCTGGTCAAAGTCAAAGTCCTGGTCAAAGTCAACCTTCCAGGTTGACCCTACTCGCCGAGTCAGCCTACTGACTCGCCGAGTTCATAAGCTCAAAAACCCTCTCCTTCGCGACTCGACTCGCCGAGTCTACAGATTTCCGAGTTATGTCCTGTCCAACTCACTGAGTCTCCAATCAACTCATTGGTCCGACTCTTAACTAGAAGGGTTTGGGGTTCTGCGACCAGACTCGTCGAGTCCAAGAACGGACTCGCCGAGTCCTAAGCAATCTTCAACAGACTCGCCGAGTTGTTCATCCAACTCGTCGAGTTCCTGCCCATCTCCATACAACTCGCCCACTCGAAGGACTCGCCGAGTCTATTCAGTCCTTCATTCATGCAGAGGCTATTTGATTCATGCTTGGACTCCAAACTGTAGATCCACTCTTCAAAGGCCTATTCCTTCCGTAAAGTGGCAAACTTTACGTGTAGATAAAGAGATCTAGGCTTAAATTACTATAAACTAGGGTTTAAGACAAAGAGGCTCTACAATCAACCCAAGGACAGTTACTTTATGCTTCTCAAGGCCAAGATAAGCTTAGATCTGAAGTAGCAACTTCAGATCTGGGCTTCTAAATCGAATGGGTTCTTAAACATGGCATAAAAGCCACAAATATCATAACCAAGGTGAGAGATTTATTACCAGAAATGATGAGGTTGAGAAGCTAATCCTGGACCAACAAGCTTCTCCCTGGGACCTCCCAACTCCTTCTCCTTCTTCTTCTTCTTCAAAGCTTGCAAATTACTTCTCCAAGGCTAGATCTTGCTCCAAAAACAGATATGGTGGCTAGGGTTTGGCGTTCTGGGTGAGAGGGGCTGTAAAGGAACCCTAAGGAAGAGAATGAGACATTTAAATAGGTCACAAAGTCCCGAATTTAGGGTTTTCTCTTAAGACCAGACTTGCCGAGTCCTCTCGCCGACTCACCGAGTCGATTACTTAATCTAGGACCCAGATCCCGCTCCGACTCGTCGAGTTCCTTCCTGGACTCGACGAGTTAACTCTTTTGACTTAGGGTTTTCCTTTCCTTTCTTGGTCTTTCTAATTCTGGGTGTTACAATATCATCAGCTAAAGGTGAGAGAGCTAGATATTGAGAAGACTGCATTCAAAACAAGATATGGACACTACGAGTTTTTGGTTATGTCATTTGGACTAACCATTGCTCCAGCAGCATTCCTAGATCTGATGAATAGGGTTTATAAACCATTCCTTGATAAATCCGTGATAGTGTTCATAGATGACATTCTGATTTACTCAAAAAGCTAGGAGGAGCATGGCAAACACTTGCGAGAAGTGTTAGAAGTATTGAAAAAGGAGAAGTTGTATGCATGCTAAGTTCTCCAAATGTGATTTTTGGATTCAGGAAGTCCAATTCTTGGGTCATGTGGTCAACCAAGATGGAATAATGGTTGATCCAGCAAAGATTGAAGTTGTAATGAAGTGGGAACAACCAAAAAGTCCCACGGAGATCCGAAGCTTTTTGGGATTAGCTGGATATTACCGAAGGTTTATCCAAGGCTTTTCTTCGATCGCTACTCCATTGACATATTTGACCCACAAAGGAGCTACTTATACTTGGAGTGATAAGCATAAAGAAGCATTCGAGTTGCTAAAGAAGAAATTATGTGAAGCACCAATTCTTTTTTTGTTGGAAGGAGGTGAAGACTTCGTAGTTTATAGTGATGCATCTGGAGTTGGGTTAGGTTGTGTTCTGACACAGCGGGATAAGGTGATAGCATATGCATCGAGACAGCTGAAAGAGCACGAAAAGAACTACCCCACTCATGATTTGGAGTTGGCAGCGGTAGTATCTGCCCTAAAGATATGGAGGCATTATCTTTTTAGAGAAAAATGACCAAAAAGAAGAACGTTTGGGCAAAACGTTAGTGTTCGGTATAAAATGTCAAGGACTGAAGGTATTCCAAGATCGAATTTGGGTACCTAAGACAGGAGGAATAAGAGATCTTCTGATGGAAGAAGCTCACAAAACCATGTACTCGATTCATCCAAGTAGCATGAAAATGTATATGGATCTGAAACCCTACTATTGGTGGCCGACGATGAAGCTCGATGTTGAAAATATGTGGCCGAGTGTGTGATATGTGCGAGAGTTAAGGCACAACATCAGAAACCATATGGGAGTTTAGAACCTTTACCTGTACTCATGGGTAAATGGGAAGACATCACCATGGATTTTGTGACTAAACTACCCAGAACAAAGAACAGTCACGATATGATTTGGGTGTTCGTTGATCGATTTACGAAAAGTGCACACTTCATAGCAACCAATGAGAAATGGTCTATGGATAAACTTGCTAATGCTTACGTGAAGGAGATAGAAAGACTTCATGGTGTGCCTTTAACTATTGTATCAGATCGTGATAGCCGTTTCACGTCGAGATTTTGGAAAAGTCTATAAGATGAATTGGGTACGAAATTGTGTCTAAGTACAGCTTACCATCCGCAAACCGATGGTGAGAGCGAACTAACGATTCAAACACTGGAGGATATGCTGAGAGCATGTACCTTGGAATTCCAAGGTAACTGGGATGAACATTTACCTTTGGTAGAATTTTCCTACAATAATAGTTCCACTCGAGCATCAAGATGGCACCTTATCACGCTTTGTATGGACAGAAGTGTCGAACGCCGTCATGTTGGCTTGAAGCTGGAGAAAAGCAGTTTATGGGACTTAAGATAGTCCATCAGACTGCTGAAAAGTTGAAAGCGATTAGGGAAAGGATGTTAGTAGCTCAGGATCGTTAAAAGAGCTATGCTGACAAGAAAAGAAAACCGATAACATTCAAAGTTGGTGATTCGGTTTTGCTTAAAGTCTCACCGTGGAAAGGACTTATAAGATTTGGTAAAAGGGGAAAATTGACTCCAAGGTTTATTGGACCGTTTAAAGTTCTTCAGAGGATTGGGAACCAAGCTTACAAGCTAGAACTACCAGAAGAACTAGTTGGTATTCATAACACTTTCCATGTGTGTTATTTGAGGAGGTTCACGGGAGATGTTCCCGACATAATTCCAATTTCTGAGTTAAGACTGGATGAAAGCAAGAGGTTAATCGAAGAACCAGAGGCAATCGTTGACCGTAAGACTAAAAAGTTGCGACGCAAGATGATCGATTTAATGCTTGTGCGTTGGAAACATACGAATGAGCCAAATCTCGCCTGGGAAACGAAGAGTGACATGATGAGTCACTATTCGCATTTGTTTGTTGATGTGTGATTCCGGGGACAGAATCATCCTAAGGGGGAGAGAATTGTAACGCCCGTGTTTCTGGGATAAAACATTAATAATGGTGTAATAGTCTAAGTCAACCTTTGTAACTCATTTTGAAGTAATAAAGAGGAATTATGTGAATATTATGTGAATTATGTGCTTATTTGCTTAATTATTATGATTTAATATATTAATAATAAAAATAAGCGTTGAAAATAAATGTCAAATAAATACGATATCTTTTAAGAAAGTTGTAGTGGCCGAAACAAGGATTCCGGAGATATAAAGAATACCGAAATCCGAGTTATAACGAAGAAATTATGACTTGTCGAAGTTTCGCGACGGAACCAGCACGACACCGGGAAGCGTAAAAAATGAATTTATGATAAAGTGATTTTTATCCGTAGCAATCTAAACAAAATTCGTAGTGTTCGTTAAACCGAGAGCGTGTATAAAAAGAACGCCCAAATTTGACTTCATATGAGGAAGTTATGATTTTTCTAAGTTTCAACTTAGTAGCAGACAGCTAAAAACTCGAATTTTAGATCGAGTGATTTTTAGCCGACACAACCTAAACGAGAATCGAAGGTCTCGTCAATAGTAGTACAACGGTAAAAAGACAGATAAAAACGGACGTCGGATGAAGAAGTTATGAATTTTTCACGGATTTTCCTGTCCCAGTCTGTTAAAAATAATAATAATCAAAATAAAGTCAAAATTAGCCGACGGAGTCTAAACGAAAGTTATAGAGCATAACTTCACCTACGCGTGCATATAAAGAACGTCAAAAACGGAGCCTGTATGCGAAAGTTATGGATTTTAGAAGTTTGAGACACAAAATCCGAGAAATTTCACATGGTCCGGAATAGGCCATGTCACCCTCGCCTCGCTACTGGCCGCGTGTTCGAAGCAGCTGCGTCATCCGAGTCGTGGTGCGTCCGAGGAGTGATGTGTGTCGCGTTCTTCTGAGTCCGAGCTTCGGTCCAATAGCTGTCCGACACGTGCCTCTCCACACGTCCGAGTCTCGCACGAGCCACCTCCGAGCCTCGCAGCAGCCGCTTGGCCTTCGCATCTGTTGCCGCGTGTTTACTTCTCAGCCCTCGGATCCGAAGCCTCCCCCTATAAATACAAGGCTGCGAGCCTTCCCGAGTAACTTTGGATTTTTGCCATTTTCACCCTTTTATCAATATTTTTATCATTTTTATGATATTTTGTTTTGGGAACAAATTCCGCAACACTTTTAATCAAAGGATTACTCTGATTTTATTATAATAAGTGATGGAACCTTGTCCCGGATGAGACCTTGCTTCTGACTCTGGGATGAGATCTTCTTGGTTGCCTGATTATAACTGCAAGATCACAAAGAACAAGGGTCGTTAGCCGCTTCCCGGGAGGGGTTCCTGGGAGAATGCTCCGACGGTCAAGTTAGGATGACTTTAGGGTTTGTGTTTGTTCTCTCAAGATCGGTTAGAGAGCTTACCTCGTTGGTCTTGTGTGCACATCATTTTATATCTAGCGCTCCTGCCTGGTCCGTACCAGACAGGATCACTTTTGGAGGAGACAAGGTCAGAGGCGCTGATTGGAGGGTCGTGCGCCCTCAACCGCTAGAGCGCTCTCATTGGCTCCGACGGTAACGCTCTGATCCTGCCCTTTGTCTCCTAACCGTATCTTTTGTCTTGGAGCAAGGAGCGTTACTTGGCGGGCGCGAGCCTTCCGCCTGTCCGTTTCGCTCCCGGGGGCGCCAGCGGGCGCTGAGCCTGGCTGGTGTGCCCGATTCTAGGGCTTGGACGCGGTTCTGCTGTGCTGCCCTAGGCACACCATCAAGTCCCCCAGTCTAGTAGCCGTAGCGTTGTAGCACTAGTTACGGCGTTCTGGACTTAACTGATGGACGCGTGTCCGTCGTTACTCCGCTCTTAATGGTGACGTGACTGCTAACGGTTACGTCAGCGTGTCAGACATTTAAATGTCCCGCCTCTTCCTCTTCCTTTAAAGGGGATTTACAGAGAACGATTCTCGCCATTTCTTCCCTCTTTTCCCTACGTATTCATCTTTTCTCTCCTTTCATGGCTAATCTTCCCGGAATTGTCCCTTCTGCCGTCGAGTATCAACAGTTGGAGGCCACTTATGGCTTGTCTCCTTTAGAAGGTGTGGAATTTCCCTCTGCTGGCTCTAGCATCTCTTCTCCCCCCCCTGGAAAAATTAGGGTTTTCTTAAAAACCCTAGATGCTGGCATACGATTTCCTTCCAAGAGGAGGTTCTTCAGAAGGATGGTTGTAGTCTTCAGATGTTGACCCCTAATGCTGTCAATAAAGTGGTTGCCTTCGAGATGATCTGTAGAGCCAATGGGTATGTTCCTGACTACTTCGTCTTCAAGTTCTTCTTCCGGTTCTGCCTTACCGGAGATAAGTGTAATTTTTCGTCCCGGCGAGGGGGACATGCCCTAGTTCCTGATGGGCGCACCCCCAAGAATTGGCAAGAAAAGTGGTTGTGGGTGAATCAGGAACTGGTTGGGACTGGTCGTTACCGTGCCAATGCTTTCGCCGATACTGTCCCTAAGCTCTTCCCTCACAATCAAAAAGTCGCCGATTACCTGAAAAGTGTGCAGGTAACCGCTGAAGATTACTCCGACGCGCTTCTGTCCGGGTTAGGGATGAGCCCCTCTTGGAGGCGACGTGGCAAGATGGCAGTGTTCTACTCCGTCATTAATGGTAAGTGTCGCATTCGTCCTGTTACTCTCTTTACTTTACTTTTTTGGTGTTTCTCTTAACCGCCTCCATGTGACTTACATTTCATTCTACTTTTCTTTAGGTGTTGAGTCTTCCTTATCCATGGATGAGGTGTTGCGTAAACGCTATCGAGGCAAACTGGAGTTTCGTGAGGTGGATCTGTTCGAGCGTCTTCCCCCTCCTCGTCAGGCAGATCGTCTTAACACCCCTACTCCTCCTGTCCCTCCAGCAGGCTCGTCGGCGTCTGAGGGAGATCCGTTGCTTGCCCGCCCAATTTCCTCTGTTATGCCAACGGGCGGTGCTCCTTCCCCTTCCCCGGAGGACGGTGAGGACAACAAAGAGGGTATCATTGCTGACATTCGGCGGATGCAGGCGAAATGGAAAGCTATGCAGGCGATGGGTGAGCCGGTGACTGGTGCTCCTCCTGCCCCCAAGAGGGTGCATACTAGGCTCAACTTTTCTCGTCTGTTGAGCTCGATGACTTCCACGCCAGTGAGCTCCACCTCCGTTGGCGTGGTTGTGATTCCCGATGATGACGTGCAACAATCTGAGGGAGTTCATAGGGCGACTGAATAGCCCGGTTTTTCAGATTTTTCTTCAATCCCTTCTCCAAGTGTTCCGTTTGTCCCTTCCAAGCTTTCTCCCACAAAAGGCTTCGGTCCCCACGGGCCAGTTACAGTCTTCAAAGATGGTGGCCCTGGTGATGGTGCTTCTGGGTCGACGGTTTTTGTGCCATCTTGGGATCTTCGTAACGATTCTCGTCTTTCTGTTCGTGCCAATGCATTGGAGTTCTCGCGCCATACCTTCCCTCCAGCTGCAGTGGGGGATATGGATGCGATGGGTGGCCCTGCCCTTGCTCACAACATGGCCTATGTTGCTACGCAGCCGATGTTCTATCTTGTTGCAGGTTCCCGGCGCATCCATAGCCTTGGCGAGATGGAGGCCGCTCATGCCACCTGTGGATCGCGTGTGGCAAGCCTGGAGCACTGCCTGGGTGAGCTTGGCGACGATCTTCGCTTAACTGAAAAGAAATGTGAGTTGCTGGCGTCTGAGAAGAATGTTCTTGATGAGGCTAGGGCTGCATTGGAGGCCAAGGTTGATTCTCTCACTCAAATGAATGAAGGTTTAATGATCCAGGTTGAAAGTCTCGAGCGTGACGCCGTTGACCGTGACAAGCTTGTGTCGTCGCTGCAAGCAGATGTGTGTGCTGCTCGTCGAGACTTGGATTGGCTGTTGCAAATCGGTGTTGTGCGTATCGTTGATAAGATGATAGAGCATCCTGACTTTACCAATGCTATCAGTCTTATCCACCATGCTGTATATATGGCTGGGGTTGAATCTGTCCAGAAAACTTCAAGTGGTGGTGAAAGTGGGGAGGCGGGTGATGGTTCGCTATCTGTCGGGCCTGTGGTTAGCGTAAGTGATGCTCTCTTGTCCTTTGTTAGCATGGATCACGCAGGTCTGATGGGTCTGGGAGAGATGGGTATTGATGGTTTGCGAGAGTTGTGTTCTTTTGGTTCAGAGGGCACTCCTGAGGATGTTGTAGGTCGTGAGATGGTGCTTGTGAATGCATTGATGTGGGAGGGAATGGAAAAGATCGTGGTGCTAGTGGTGATGATCGAGCAGGTGTTAGAGGCGATGGTGTTGATGAAGTGGTGGATGATAGGGAAGTTTCTGGTGGGTTGGCTGGGAAAGTAGGTGAGGATGATGTTGTGGAGGGGGCTGTGGTTGGTGATAAGGCTGTTGGTGATGGTTCGGAGCCATAATATTTCTTCGTTTTGTTTAGTCTATGTGTTTTACTTTGCAATGGTTGAACCGCTAAGAACAATGTTTATATATATATATATATATATATATATATATATATATATATATATATATATATGTTTGACATGCACTAAGCATTATCTACTATCTACTTTTTTTGTTTTGCGCTTGGCTTATTCGTTTATTGCATATTGCTCAAGATGTGCCAAACATTTTGCCTTGTTTTTGTTACCATTGACACACTAAGTGTTCACATTGAATGCACTTAGCACTCATCATTCAATCATTGGAGATTATTACACTAAGTATGAGAGATCAGCAATTGCATTATTATTTAACCGCAGGTTTTTTAAATACACTAAGTATTAAGCTCATGTCACTTATGCATGAAATCCTATATATGTCGAGTACTAAACTCATGTCTTTAAACATAGAAATACACTGAGTATCAATTCTCATGTCACTTAGCATGGATAGATGTACTCTAAGTACTCTAGGGTGCAACATACTCAATGGAACATCAACCAACTAGGGTTACATCTTTCCCCTTCCTTAGAAAAAATATTTCTTTAGGTTCCTAGCATTCCATGTTCTTGGAATTGGCCTTCCTTCCATCGTCTCTAATACGTATGTCCCGTTCCTGTTTGCCTCTGTGACCCTGTATGGGCCTTCCCACGTTGGGCCCAACTTTCCCTGGGGTTGTGCCCGACTGGCCTCATTTTTCCTCAAGACATACTCGCCCACTTTGAAGGCCTTCTCCTTTACCCTTTGGTTGTAATACCTTTCTGTTGTATGTTTGTACGCAGCTTGGCGTACTCCCGACTCTTCACGTTTCTCCTCTAGGATATCTAAGTTTATCCTCAGGTCTTGTGTGTTGCTTTCCTCATCTTGGTTGGCCACCCTTAGCGTATTCATTGCCACTTCCATGGGGAGCATGGCTTCAGTCCCATATGTCAAGCTGAAAGGGGTTTCCCTTGTGCTTTTCCGTGGTGTAGTCCTGTATGACCATAGCACCATTGGTATCTCCTCTGCCCAATTCCCTTTTGCTTTGCCCAACCTCTTTTTGATCCCATTGACAATGGTTCGGTTGGACACCTCCGTTTGACCGTTCGCTTGAGGGTGTGCCACCGATGTGAAGCGTTGGCTTATCCCTTTGGCAGTGCACCATTCTCTGAATGGGTTCTCAGCGAATTGCAAACCATTGTCGCTGATGAGAACCTTAGGTGTTCCAAATCTTGTCATGATGTTTTTCCACATAAATTTTATCGTGTGCCTCCCAGATATGCATGCCAGTGCCTCAGCTTCAATCCACTTTGTGAAGTAATCCACGACTACCACCATATACTTCAGCTTCCCTGGTGTTTTTGGGAATGGACTCACTATGTCTATGCCCCACTGGTAGAAAGGCCATGGGCTGGATATGTTGCTTAGCGGCGCCGGGGGTTTCGCCTGGACTGGGGCGTAAGACTGACACTCCCCACATTTCTTGGTTACTTCTACCGCGTCTTGATGTATCGTCGGCCAGTATACCCCCATTCGTAGCACCTTTCCTGTCAAAGCCCTCGCCCCTTCGTGTGCGCCTACCTGCCCTGAGTGTGCTTCCTGCAATATCTCTCTCCCCCTGGCTTGATCTACACATTTTAGCCATGGAGACGTGAATCCCTTCTTGTACAATTCCCCATTCACCATTACGTATGAGGGCGCCTTTATACGTATTTTTCTGGCCTCGTCATGGTCGTCCGGTAACACTCCTCTCTGGAGGTATTCCCGGAACGGTGTCATCCATGTGGGTCCAGCGGGGGTCAAGATGTTCACCTGTTGTTCATCAATGCTTCTCTCCCGGAGCACCTCCACTAAAACTTTCTTTGACAGGTGGTCAAAACAAGTGGACGCTAGCTTGCTCAAAGCGTTTGCCCTCTTGTTCTCACTTCTGGGTATCTGCTTGATTGTAAATTGGCCGACTGATCCTACCAGTTGCTTTACCATCTTTACATACTTTCCCATTCTTTGGTCTCTTACCTCGAAACTCCCATTGACTTGGTTCGCTGCTAACCTTGAGTCGGTTAGTGCTGTTACAGCTTTCGCACCCATCTGTTTGGCGAGTCGCAACCCTGCAAGCAGCGCCTCGTACTCCGCCTCGTTGTTCGATGTATGGAAGTCGAAACGGAGGGTGTAGGTTACCTCTTCTCCTTCTGGGCTATTTAGGATCAGCCCCGCCCCTGAGCCTTCCCTGTTGGACGCTCCGTCCGTGTACAGGGTCCATGAACCATCGCCGGTAGGGGCCTCTTCAACTACCCACACCTTTTCTTTCGCCGGGTTCCCTCCGTCAGGAATTTCTAGTAAGAAATCAGCCAGCGCCTGCCCTTTGATACTTGTTCTTGGGTGGTAGTTTATATCGTGCTCTCCCAGTTCAATTGCCCACTTGGCCAGCCGACCCGACGTCTCCGGCTTAAGCAAGATCTGTTTAATGGGGTAGCTTGTGAGTACCTCGATTTGATGTGCCTGGAAGTATCGCCTTAATCGTCTCGCAGCGTAGATGAGTGCCAGCACCAATTTTTCCAGCGTGGGATAGTTGAGTTCTAGTCCCTGCAGCGCTCTGCTAACAAAGTATACCGGTCTCTGCTCCCCTTCCCTTTCCACAGCCAATACCGATGATATCGCTTCGCCTGATGTTGAAAGATACACTTGTAATGTTTCTACAGGGATGGGGGTTGCTAGAGTCGACAGCTTGTGCAGTGCTTCCTTGATTCTCTGGAGCGCCTTCTCAGCTTCATTCGTCCATTGGAAATTGTTTTTCTCGATGCATCCCTTTAAGGTGTGGAACAGTGGCATAGCCTTGTCGGCAGATTTCGAGATGAACCTGCTTAGAGCTGTGAGCTTCCCGTTCAGACCTTGTGCATCTCTAAGAGAGTTTGGGATTGGCGTCTCGATGAACTCGTCGACCTTAGTCGGGCTGGGCTGGACGGCTTGTCTAGTAACATAGTAGCCCAAGAATTGCCCCTCTTCCACTACAAACGTGCATTTGGCTGGGTTTAGTTTCATCTTGGCCACCTCTAATGTCTTGAAAGTCTCTTCGATGTCTTGCAGCATATTTTCTTCATTTGGACTCTTAATCACCATATCATCTACATACACCTCAATATTCCTTCCAATTTGCTTGGCGAATATCGAGTCGACTAGCCGCTGGTATGTCGCCCCTGCATTCTTTAACCCGAAAGGCATCTTGGTGTAGCAGAACGTGCCATGGTCTGTATAGAAGGTTGTTTTCTCTTTGTCTTCTTTTTCTCATCAATATCTGGTGATACCCTTTGTATGCATCCAAGAAGCATTTTAGCTTAAATCCCTATAGCGACTCTACCTTCTGATCGATTTCCGGGAGTGGGTAGCAATCCTTAGGGCATGCCTTGTTTAGATCAGAAAAGTCGATGCACATGCGCCACGACCCATCCTACTTGTGGACCATAACTGGGTTTGCAATCCACGTCGGGAACATCGCCTCCCTTACTATTCCGGCCTCCGTCAGCTTAGACACTTCTGCATTGATCGCCCTGTTACGGTCTCCTCCTTGTACCCTCTTCTTCTGCTTAACCTCTTTTACCCCCGGTTTGATCATTAGCTTATGTTCAATGACCTTCCTTTCTACCCCCACCATATCCGTGGGGGTCCAAGCAAATACATGTTTGTAGCGTTTGAGCAGATCGACCAGTGCTCTTCTTGTGTGGCTTGGGAGGTCGCTTCCAACATTGACCAGCCGGTCGGGGTATCCCTCATTGATTACCTCCTTCCCCTTTGTAGGATTTCCCCTGGGCCTCTTGGGCCCTTTGGTTATTTTTGTTGGCTTCATAACTGTATAGCACCGCAATTCTCTGGGCGGGGTGGCCAAAATCGTGGCTTCGCCTTTTGGTGTGTCGAATTTCATGATCTCATGCATGGTTGAAGGTACGGCCCCTAGCTTCAAGAGGGCAGTCCTCCCTAAGATGATGTTGTGCTCCGCCGAGTTTCGAATGACCACAAATTCTATCAGGGCGGTCTTCTTCCGCTGCTTGTTGTGGCTAGTGATTGTTAAGGGGAGGTGGATCGTGCCCAACGGCCACAGGCTGTGGCCGGTGAATCCCACCAGCCTACCCGTCGTAGGTCGCAAATTGTCTTTCCAGCGATCCGGAAGGAGCCGAAAACAATTCTCATAGATGATGTCTGCTGAACCCCCGGTGTTGACATAGACCCTATGGATAGTCACGTCTTTGATGGATGCCTGTATTATCAGAGGGTTGTCACCTTTCCAGCCGTCCGTCCGGGGATCCTGTATGGAGAACGTGAGCGCGCGTGCTGACGGTTTAACAATGACTTGCTCGCCCCGCTGTTCCTCCCTACTTCTTTTGCTGCGTATCATGAATATCTCCTTGGGATGAACTCCTTCACAGGGTGGACCCTTGGCGTTCTCAGCATTGAATTTGGCGAGTAGGCTTCGCGCCACCTCCACCAGGTCTCCCTTAAGTTGTTTCTCCTCCATCTCCTTCTTTAGTACCGAACAACTAGCTGTATCATGCGTTTTGCTTTTGTGGTACTCACAGTACCGACTCTTAGGCGACTTGGCTGACTGCTGTTTCTCAGACACTGCATATACTTCTGGGCGGCGACCCCGTCTGTCGTCTTTAATAAATGGTCAGAAACGTGGCGGTGGTCTTCTTGCTTGGCCATAGTGTCTTCCTCCCCCAGAAATCCGTGTGGGTCGGGTGGTGATGTCTAGTCGCCATAGCATTCAAGTAGGCTTGCTTGGCTGCTTCACCATCTTCCTGTCGTAGGTATCGCTCCACTCTTTCTTTCAACTCAGCTCGTGTTAGAGGCTTCTTTCCCATGAGTTTTTGCGAGAGGGGCCCAAGCAGGAGTCCCCATGTGAAAGCACCAGCAATGAGCCCTTCTTCATGCCCCGGTACATCCAGCGTAGCGTTTATGAACCTTGTAAAGTATTCTCGAACAGTCTCCCCCTCCTTTTGTTTACAGCCTATAATTGAATGAGAATCGCCTTTGTACTTACGTAGCTGCATGAAGTTGGTGAGGAAGAGGTACTTGAGCTGAGCGAAGTTTGAAATGCTGCCCAGTTGTAGATTTTTGAACCATGTGTCGGCGTTGCCATTGAGCATCGTCGGGAAGTATGTGCACCAAAACTTCTCATTAAGCTTTAGCGACGTCATCGTCCATTCATATGTATCAATGTGGCTATTTGGGTCGGTGGTTCCATTGTACGTTTTAAGCGTCGGGAGCTTTGCAGTGTTTGGTATTTTGTAATCCAGCAACTCTTTAACAAACGGAGATGTTACGCTCCGGGAAAAACCATCCTGGTTTGGAGTAGTCGACGTCCCTTGCTGGTATTGACAACTCATTCCATGCTGTGGGGGCGTAAGGTAGCCTGGACTTGGTCCATAAAAGGGGTATGGCTGGAATGGTAACTGGAGGGGATAGCTAGTGGAGAAAGGGTGCATGGATGTAACAGGGTTGATCATTATCAGCTGTTGTAAGCTGTTGTTTGGGGGGATAGTCGATCCAGTCCATGCTCCAACCGTCGGGTAGACGGGTGGTGAATGTTTCATCATGGTTTGCGCCAATGGTGGTAGTAGCGTTGTGGAACTCTGTCCAAAAGTCGTCTGGAACGATGTAGGTGTTACGAATGACGGTGAAAGGTTGAAAATATGGCTCGATGGAGGTGCAGTTGAGTGAACTGTTCGCACCTGTTGCAGCGGCGGCGCAAAGAACGGCGGCATCTAAAGCTGTGTAGGCGAAAGTAGCTCCACCGGAGTTGTTCCTTGCTGAGAAAACAACGGTTGCGAAATATTTCCGGTGGCTATTGTAGAACTTCCTTCGCCCAAAACTGGCATGTTGGTCGCTGTAGGCGATGACATTTCGTCCAACGTCGTCATGGGACGTATGGGACTACTTGGTCATCCCACACTACCGTTGGACGTCATTGATGCTTACTTTCGTGCTTTTGTTTGTGTTCTTCGTTTCACAAACGGATGGCACCCAATGATGGAACCTTGTCCCGGATGAGACCTTGCTTCTGACTCTGGGATGAGATCTTCTTGGTTGCCTGATTATAACTGTAAGATCACAAAGAACAAGGGCCGTCAGCCGCTTCCCGGGAGGGTTTCCCGGGAGAACGCTCCGATGGTCAAGTTAGGATGACTTTAGGGTTTGTGTTTGTTCTCTCAAGATCGGTTAGAGAGCTTACCTCGCTGGTCTTGTGTGCACATCCTTTTATATCTAGCGCTCCTGCCTGGTCCGTACCAGCAGGATCACTTTTGGAGGAGACAAGGTCAGAGGCGCTGATTGGAGGGTCGTGCGCCCTCAACCGGTAGAGCGCTCTCATTGGCTCCGACGGTAATGCTCTGATCCTGCCCTTTGTCTCCTGACCGTATCTTTTGTCTTGGAGTAAGGAGCGTTACTTGGCGAGCACGAGCCTTCTGCCTGTCCGTTTCGTTCCCGGGGGCGCCAGCGGGCGCTGAACCTGTTGGGCTGAGCCTGGCTGGTATGCCCGGCTCTAGGGCTTGGACGCGATTCTGCTGTGCTGCCCTAGGCACACCATCAATAAGCATAAACTAAATCGGTATTTTCTGGCCGTGCAATTGGGGATGTCACATCTATGATGGGTTAGATCCAGGATCCTGAAGTCGAGGAAGGATCCTGGATGTTGGGATCCTGACATCGGACCGTTGAGTCAGGATCTTTGATCGCGGCAACGTCAGTAGATCCTCCATGGTCATAAGAGTCTTTAAGTTTCTTGGTGGGATCCTCGATTTTTGGGACTAATATGTGGATTACCAGGATCCTGGTTTCCAGCGGTATCCTCAAGGAAGATCCTAGATTGGCTACAACATCTGCCTCAACATTGTCTTCTATAGGAACCTGGTTTAGGCTGAATGTTTCAAATTCTGAGGCCAGGTTTTTGAGGATTTGGAGATATAGAGCTAGCTTTTATCCTTTCACTACATATGATCCATTAAAATGGTTAGTTAGTAGTAAAGAATCGATGAAAACTTAAAGATCCTTGGCTAATTGTAGTCCCATGATTAGTGCCTCGTATTCTGCTTCATTTTTGGTTGCATTGAATTCACAACTAATTGCTTGGGGTGAGATGTCCCACTGTGGTGATTTTAGTTTGATCCCTAAGCCAGTTCCTTTTTGGTTTGATGCTCCATCTATGAACAATGTATATATTCCCATGTTTTCCTCTTCTAGAAGTTGTTTGGCTTCTATTTCGACTTCAACTCTTAGATCATCACTAAAGTCAGCCACAAAATTTGCCAATGCTTGGGACTTTATGGCGGATCTTGGTTCGTAATTTATGTCATACATTCTTAGCTTCACAAACCATTTCACCATTCTTCCTAACATTTATGGTTTTCTCATTGGATAGTTAGTTATTACAATTGTAGGGTGTGTTTCAAAATAATGTCTTCATTTAGTAGAAGTTATTACTAATGCAAGTATGAGTTTTTCGAGGTGAGAGTACCTGGTCTTAGGATCCAGGAGGATCTTACTTACATAATATATGGGATGTTGGTTCCCATCGAGATCCTTGGCTAGTACAACGCTCACCGCGTTTGAGGATACTGAGAGGTAAAGAAGGAGTGGCTCCTCATCTAGTGGATTTACCAATAGGGGTGGTGAGGTTAAGCATTTTTTAAGCTCTTGGAAAGAATCTTCATGTTCCTGGGTCTACTCGAATATCTTGTTCTTTTTCAAGATTTCATAGAAAGGGTTGCATCTTTCTGAGGATCTTGAGATGAACCTGTTTAATGTTGCCACTCTTCCTGTCAATCTCTAGATATCCTTTGTCGAGGCTGGTGATTTTAGGTCAAGGATAGCCTTGATTTGTTCCAGGCTTGCTTCGATTCCTCTTTTTGTCACCATGTATCCTAGGATGTGACATTCCCAAATTTCACGACCAGAAAAGACCGGTTTGTTTATGCATTGTTTTAAAATCAGAGTGATCATTTAAAGAAAACTGTTGCGGAATTTGTTCCCAAAACAAAACGTGATAAGAATTTATCAAAACAATTATTTAAAGAAATGTATTTTCATTAAATAACAAAATCTCGGGATGTCATGTTCTGATACAGACCAACAGCATAAACAGTATAAAATAGACCTTACAACAGTTATTTATAACTACTGATCTATAATCCAAAATCTCTCACCATGTCAACCAACTTATGCTATTGTGCCACTACCTGTGATACAAAGAAAACTGAGTGGTTCAGGTTTGGAAAACCTGGTGAGTACATAGGGATTTCAATCCCACAATGTTATAACATATATATAATTTAGAATTCGCACAATATAAAATTTTCTCTATATATATATAACCAGCTCTTAACCCACTCCGTCAATCCTCTCAACGAGACTATCCATACCCCTGGACCTCAAATTCTAACTCTTACTCCTGGATCTAATCCATGTTCTCGAGTCCATAATTGTGCCCATTCCATACTACCGGATAAGGGACAATTGGTCCATGTCTAAATCCATACTCCCGGACTAATGACAGATTTTATGTCCTGTCCATACTCCCGGACTAAGGACAACTGACTATGTCTTAATCCATACTCTCGGATCAATGACAACTGACTAAGTCTTAATCCATACTCCCGGATTAATGACAATTAACTAAGTCCAATCCATACTCTCGGACTAGGGACGAATAACTATGTCTAATCCATGCTTCCGTATCAATGACATATTTCAAAGTTCTATTCTCCGTATATATCTCGCTCGTACTCATAAAGAGATACTACCCCATAACCATTATAACAAACCTTAGGATTACTATTTAACCTAAGTTATCATAAAAGAAATCAGGTATGTTCTTTAACACATAATTCAGACATCATTAAATAACTCACACAAAACATATATTTAATACATTCAAACAATACTTGTATTAAAATCATGTTCATGAAAGGTACTATGCACTCACATGATAAGAAGATGCTTGGATAACACTATGGCTCTTAAAATAATAATCTTTGATGAAACCGGGATATCTTCCAAAAACCGGGCTTCTCGCGGGCAGATTTTCGACTCGAAAACTCTTTTTCTCGGGATCTTCGGAGCGTCGGGACTTGCTTCGAGGGTTGGGATGATACTGGGTATTCTGGGGTATAACTTGCCAAGTAAAAGAAAGTTTAAGGGGGTGAAAGGAAAGAAATTAGCAAACAACTTCGACTAGCCTCGCATTCTATTTATAGGGGGCTGGCCAGGCCGAACGCGGCGCGTAGGAGCGGGGTTCCGTCTTATCTCTTATCCGTTTGACTCAACATCGACGTGGCCAATCCGGAGCCAAGTAATGAACGCGAGGCATTCCCCAATTGAATGTGGGACGTTCCCCCTTTGGGATGTGTGCCTCAAACTTCAGAAAATCATAAATTTCGCATACAAGCTCTCTTTTCGACGTTCTTTATGTCCACGCGAAGGTGAGATTATGCTCTATAACTATCGTTTAGACTCCGTCGGCTAATTTTGATTTATTTTTATTATATTATTTTTAGTAGGCCAGGATAGAAAAATTCTGTTAGAAATTCATAACTTCTTCATCTGACGTCCGTTTTCATCTGTCTTTTTACCGTTGGACTACTATCGATGAGATCTTCGATTCTCGTTTAGATTATTTCGGCTAGAAACCACTCGATCTCATATTCAAACTTTGGGCTGCATATCGCTAAGTCGAAACTTTGAAAAATCATATTTTCCTCATACGAAGTTAGATTTAGACGTTCTTTTTATGCATGATCTCAGTTTAATGTATTCTACAACTTTTATTTAGATCGCTAAGGCCAAATATCGCTCTAACGTAAATTCACTATTTACGTCGCGTTGTGTCGTGCCGGTTCTGTCGCGAAACTTCGACAGGTCATAACTTTTTCGTTATAACTCGAATTTTGGCGTTCTTTATATGTACGGAATCCTTGTAACATATACTATAACTTAGTTAAGATTAATCCTTCTAAATAATCTTCCATAAAAAAGTCATTTTTGACGCTTATCGTCTCTAAATTGACTAGCTCGGATCTACGAGCGTTACATAGGAACTTACCCGATCTCATCCCAAAGCGGCATTTGGAGGGATTCAACTTCATGTTGTATTGGTGTAGGATGTCGAAGGCTTCTTCAAGATCCTTGAGGTGATCTTCAATTTTTTTGACTTGACCACCATATCATCAATGTAGACTTCCATTGTGTCCCCCAACTTTTCCTTGAACATCTTGTTCGCCAATCTCTGGTATGTTGCTCCTGCATTATTGAGACCAAATGGCATAACAGTGTAACAATAATACATTTTGGGGCTATGAACATTGTGTCCTCTTGGTCAAAGGGTTCCATTTGGATCTGTTGGAATCCTACTGATGCGTCCATGAATGTTAGTAATTTGTTGCCCGTTGTTGAGTCTATCATGGAGTCAATGTGTGGTAAATGGAAAGGATCATTGGGACAAGCCTTGTTAAGATCCATATAGTCCACACACACTCACTATTTACCATTCTTCTTTTGTACCACGACTACATTAGCTAGCCATCTTGGGAACTTCACCTCCTTGATCATGTCTGTTTTGAGAAGTTTTTCTACTTCTTGTATAACTTGGTTTCTTTCGAGTGCAAATTTTCTTCTTTTTTGGTGTATTGGCCTGAAAGATGGATAAATGTTAAGTTTATGAGTTATTATGCTTTTTTCAATACCAATCATGTTCTCATGTTTCAATGAAAACATTTTGCTTTTGGATTTGAGGAACTTTACAAGATCCTGTTCGATTTGTTCAGGCATTGAGGATCCTATGAGAACTTTGGCTTCAGGATCCTTAAGGTTTAGGGCACTTCTTTTATGTCATGCTCTCTTGCTTCTAACACGTATTGTACCCCCTACTTTAATTGCTATGCTTGTCGTGGTATTGTTGAAGATTTCATTGAGATATTGTAGCATTCCTTGGATTCTTGTTGGTCTCATGTGATCTTCACTGTCCCCTATGGGGTAAGCATCTTCACGCATTGATGGGACGACCTCCATTTCATGGATCCATGGTCTACCTAATATGACATTATAAGAAGATAATGTATCAATTACACAAAAATGTTGAACATAATTTACTCCCTCTAGGTAGATTGGTAGCTTTATCTCACCGATAGTGTGTTTAGTTTCTCCGCTGAAGCCGATCAGTACTGAGGATCTTATGACCATCTCAAATTATGAGATGCTCGTTCTTTTTAGTGCATCGAGGAGTATGATGTTAACTGAGGATCCTCCATCGATGAGGATCCTTCTGACGAAGTGGTTGGCAATATAAAGAGTAATCACTAGTCCGTCGTGGTGAGGATCTTAGACGTCTAGCCTATCCGTTTCATCGAAGATGATCACCTTTTGGTTGTGATCGTTGTGTTTTTCCATGGTCCTTTTTCTTTCTCCGTTTTGGAAACCTTGGCATGCATTTTTTCTATAGAGTAGGATGTACCACAAATGTCATACCCTCCAGAGATCATGTTGATCACCTTAGCGTCAGCCGGGGGGGGGGGGGGGTCTCCTGGTCTTTCGAGGATCTTTTGAGGATCTTGGTCTTTTTCTTTGGATTTTTCTCTTCTTCTCCCAAGGTTCTCTTTAAGATATCCTTTGCCCAGAAGGTAGCTTATTTCCTTTCTAAGAGTTATGCAATCCTCTGTGACGTGACCAAAATCCTCATGATATGCACACCATTTGGACTTATCCTTCCAAGCAGTGGATTTTTATCCTTTCCTTGGCCATCCGGCTTTGTCTACAAGATCCTGCATGGCAAAGATTACACCTGAAATATCCATAGAAAAACAATAATCAGTAAATTTAGGGAAATATTCATCCTCTCCCTCATCTTCAAGGGAATTAACAGTGTGATGGTCGGGTTTGGAGTAAGGCTTTGACTTATAGGATATTTGGGCCGAGGAGTCGACCTTCTTATTAGGGTGATCAGAGGAACTTGGTGGGTTGCTCCTTTTTTGGATCTCCTTGTCTTCTTCGATTCTGATGAATCTCAATGCCCTGCTCCTGACTTCGTCCAATCTCCTGCATGGGTTCATTACGAGATCCTCGTAGAAGGTAGAATTCTTCTTTAAGCCTATTTTGAAGGCTTCGACTGTAGTTGCCATGTCGATATTGGGGATGGTCAAGGCTTCTTTGCCAAACCTGTTCACAAAAGTCCTAAGGGATTCCTGAGGATCCTGAACCACTCGATAGAGATCACTAGTGATCTTTTCGAATGTCCTGCTGCAAGAGAACTGGTTATTAAATAAATTAATCAAATGAGCAAATGATGTGATTGAATAAGGAGTAACATTAAGGAGCCATTTTAGAGGGGATCCTGTAATGGTAGAACCAAATCCCTTGCATAGGTAGGCTTCTTTCAAATGTGTAGGGATGGGAATAATTTATGTCTTCTCCCTATACTGTGCTACGTGCTCCTTAGGATCCGTGGTTCTGTCGTATGGCTTCATGTTGGGCATCTGGAAGCGTTTTGGAACATCAATGTCAGTTATCGCTGGGATGAATCTAGAGATCATGTGACTTGTGGAGGATGCTTCTGGCATCGGCTGAACTAATTCAGGTATGCTTGAGATCATTTTTCTTAGCTATTATAGATCCTTAGCCATGACCGAGCTCAAACCTATGTCAAGATCCATTGAGTTAGTTATAAAATTATTATTAATGTTAGAGTTACTAGGATCCCTGTTAGTGGGAGTAACAAAGGTTTTGTTGGGATCCTGAATCCCGTGACTGATCGTTGAGGATCGTGGGTTGTTGAAGTTCAGGATCTTGGACGGTAAGACTGAGGGTGTTGCCTCCTGAGGCTTGTGGATTTCCACTATCATTCTCTCTACTTCCTTGAGAAGTGTCATGTTATCCTCCTGTTGTTAGGTGATCTGTCGCTCCATTTTCTTCATTATAGCAAATATTTCGTTGTTGGAAATCATCACAAGAGGATCTTGGAGTCCCGGAGTGACCGGAGAGGTATTTTTCTTCAAAGTTTCAGATACTTTCTTGGGAGCTCCAGCTGGTGGTGGTGGAAGGTTTTTAGAGGAAATGGGAGGAATCGAGGAAGACGAGAGATTAGATTGAGTAAACATGATTTTCTGAGAGATTTTGAACACCACGGCCCCATGGTGGGCTCCAAATTGTTTTGGTCAAAAATTAATTTAACTGAAATGGACCAAAGTGTATGAGAGGGTGTGATGTTCAATATAGAGCAAATAAGTAATATTAATCAAAGAAACACAAATTGTTTACAAGGAAAGCCCTCGATCCTTGTTAGGATCTCCGACATAAAACCTTGGGATATGATAACGATCACTTGTGTTGATGTTTTTATTGAATGTAATGAAAATTACAGAGAGAATGAAATGAATGTCAATACAAGTGATAGCATTCTGCCAAAAAATCGTGTAGAGTGTGATGATTAAAAGTGTTTGATATAGTCAAACCCTAACAACTAGAACTCCGAGAATTCCAGGATCCTCCGAGATTACTTATAGTTGTTTGCTTGACTTGGTCCTCCGAGTCTTTTGCATAGTTCTGATGACTATCCGTTGTGTGTATGACTTTGACTAGTCATTTCTGCACATGTGAGAAAGACAAAAGAATATATGTTCGCAATTAATAATAAAAATATTAGTCAGGATCATGGAGTATATTCGGGATCCTGAGCTTCGAGGATCCTTGGATTTCAGGATCTCAATGTAGTTCGGAGATCCTAGCCCTAACATTTGGTAAAACTATTTAGAACGTATAGTTTTTAGTTGTCGATAAATATTCGGCAAAAAATATTTTTAAAATTAGATAAAAATCAAAAGCTAGAAACTCTAAAAGCACTTAAAAGGTACTTGAATAGTTGAATTACCTTTTGATTTACGAGTTTTTTGTTCAAAATAAAAACTAAACACTCTTATTATTGAACGAAACTTTTTTTTTCTTTGACTCTTTCTCAATTGAAAACCAAAATCTCTCTCCCTAACATGCTCATAATTTCTATAGTATGAATACAAATTTAATTAGATGTGATTTATGATTTAATCGTAATAGTTTGGATGTAAGTATTGATTATAATGGTATGCTTGGTGTTGTAAATACCATTTTATTGTTGTTAGGGGTGTCAAAACCAACAAATAATAGAGGTACAATGAATTCCAAATACACTTCTTTAATGTACTAAAAAGTAGTACAAGGCAAACAGGGTCGAACCACAAAGACACGAGATAAAAGTATATATATCTTTGCGCATGGTACTTTGATCACAAAGGGGGTTTTGTTTGCAAAGTAAAATAATAAAATAACAATCTACTTTAAAAAAATGAAGAAAATGAAATAAACTTGTAAACAATTTGATTGAATGGTTCTAGTTCTGGTTCTCAATGTTGTTGTTCAACTTGATTATGACTTGATGTAATTCATGATTGCTATTCTAAGTTGGTACTGAAAGATATTAACACGCTCTAATACCTATCGCTTGCCAAATTATCTAACCAAAACACGCTTTTTGACTAGACCTAGCTTTACTAATTCAACCTAAACACGCTCCTAGATTGTATTAAAAAAATCGCATTAAGTTTTGTACAAGCTTCCCAACAATGTTGATTTCTTCTCATGTGCTCGGAAGTGCGAAAACATGTGATATATGTTTTACAATAAGAAAACTTATTGCTTTTTACCAATTATTAACTTAATAGAACGATTAAGTACCCTAAAAGTTAATTAACTACACAAAAATTCGATTCATGAAAGTGGCCAATCAAACACAAATCAAATTCAAGGGTTCTAGTTTAAACAAAAACATAATCACTAGAATAAAATCACAAATCAAACATCAAATCATATGCTTCAAGTCAAGCAATCAACATGTTTTGAACAAAAACTAGAAATTAGGGTTTCTTAGCCATACATGGCTAAGAACAAATCAATCAAAAAGAAAGATGGAATTGGAAATGTTGAATGCTTACAAATGGAAATCAAAAGTGTTTGTAATGATTAGAAATATTAAAAAGCTCCCAAAAATCTCCCAAAATCGCCCAAGATCACCCAAGGTTGCTCCAAAAACTGTCTGTCTGTGAAAAATGGCGACCTCCTTTGTTTTATTAAGTGCTCACGTGCTTGTCGTAAGACCATGCGTTTTTAGCATGGTCATGCCTTTTGCCCATGCATTTTGGGAATGACCCATGTTTTTTGCTAAAAGTACAATAAGTCTTTATTGTTGGCTCCTTCTTCAGTCTAGCTTTACCACGAGTTATGTTGCTCAAATATAAGATGAGAAAGGACAAACAAGACATGTATCGGTGTGACATGAACCATGTTTCAAACGTAGTCTTTGCTATGATGACAATGCAACAAGGACTCGGGTTATGTCTTCATGTTTTCTTCCATGGCATGACCGGTCCATCTTCTCTACATGCTCCAACTTCCATGCTCCATGATCCATAATGCCTTCAAAATAAATCAAACATAGTGAAGTACCAAGCATTCTTAATAAAATATGCAATTGCCCAAATAATTAACTAAATGCAGAAATTATGAAGTAGAATGATATGAAAGGACAAAAATAAACACGCAAATAGGTGCATGAAATGCACCTATCAATTATCTTGGATGTAAGTATTGATTGTAGTGGTATGATTGGTGTTACAAATACATATGTATTATGTTGGATGCTAGTATTGATTGTAGTGGTATGTTTGTTGTTGTAAATACCATTGTATTATCGTGGATGTCGGTATTGATTTTAGTGGTATACATGGTGCTGTAAATACTATTGTATTAACTTGGATGCAAGTATTGATTATAGTGACATGCTTGGTAATGTAAATACCATTATAACATCTCATAATCAATTATCATTGTTGTGGTCTTGGTGACTGTAACACCATTGTATTGGAATGATGATGGTAGCCTTGGTGTCGTAATATCATCATTGGCGGAAATACAAGTCAATGGCAGACTTGGTGTTTGTAACATTATACTTGTAAGATCGTTATTAGAGAATAATGGTAGATTACATAGTTATGATGCTACTGAAGAAATATTATTTGGATTGAATAGTAGTAGGCGTGGTTATAAGTCTATTATGAATAGTTATAGGTTCGAATAACAACTTGATTAGTTGTGATCTTGATCATTAAGGAATTTTGCATAATAATATTGGAACTGAATATGAATTGATTGGTTAGAAAGGCATTGTGAGAATTGTATGGATTTATTAACATAATGATATTTAGTGGTGTAACTAAATTATATATGGAAGACATGGTTACTCACTAAGCTCGTAGTAGCTTACTTGTTTGTTATTTTATGCCTTTCAGGTCATGTAAACGATGTAGAAAGACATGAAGTTTGTAGTGTCCGACTTAGATCATCACGTCAGTAACATACGATCCTTTTGGTAACTACTTGTACTAATTGTTAATATGAAAGTAAACCGGATTTGTATGATTTAAGACTTGAAAATAAAAAGTTTTGGTTGTACTTTGTATTAAAAGTCGAGTGTTACAAGTTGGTATCATAGCAATGGTTTAATTTAATTAGGTGTCTTGTAGTAGATTTCTAAACTTAAACTGAAGAGTGGAAAAAGGGATGTGAATTGACTAGACCTTGTAAATATTGGTGTATAAGAGATGTATGTGTAAAAAAAATCAAATCACTTTGTATGGAATGTGGTATTAAGTTGGTCTTCTTAAGGATCTATGTGAAGACCATGTATGGAAACTTGTTCGGACGGTTGTATCTGGTAAAGGTCAGTGATTTATGTATGTGGTTTTGTTAGGAAGAAATTACTCACTAGTATTGATTAGTGTTTTGAGTACGAGATGAGATTGGTGAGTTATATAGCTTCACAAAAATTGTCGGGGTCACATGTTGATGTGATAAGTGAATACAATATGGAAGGTAATGTTATGAACCAATGAAAGAAAGCATAAAGTTTGATAGTAATAATATCTTTAGAGTTGGCAAAAATCGACCCAACCCGCCAACCCAATCCAAAATTAGCGGGTTAGGTTGAGAGTTGTACCCCATTTAATTTAAATGGGTCAATCCATCTAACTCATTTAATTAAATAGGTTGGGTTGGGTGAATATTATCAACCTGTAAACCCATATATATATATATATATATATATATATATATATATATATATATATATATATATATATATATATATATATAATTTTAATATTATTTGAATATTATCATGTATTAATCAAAGTATTAATTTGTAATTATAATGTTGCATTATTATTATCTATGTTTAATAAAATTCAATCCTAATTTTCATCCTTTTTTAGCACCGATAATACTGGTCACTCTCCAAAATCACTGTGAAACTAAACATTTTTAATGTTATTTGAACAATTTATTTGTATTTATGAATTAGAATCGTGTTTTTGTCATAATTATGAAGTTTTATTTACTTTTTATAATTTAAGTAGTATAATATTTAATTATATAATTTATTGAATTGATTTTAAATGGGTTAACCCAAGTTTAACCCATTTATTTAATAGGTTATGTTGGGAATTACATAAACATGTCAATCTGATGACATCTCATTTATCTAAAAGGTTGGGTTGGGTTGTAAATATCAACCCATTTAAATAAACAGGTTGGTTTGGGTTGAAAATTTCAACTCAATTATTAAATGGGTTAAACCCGAACCCAACCCAGGTCTACCCATTATCACATCTAAATATCTTGTGTCGAAGAAAAGGGGATATTAGCCCCTATATGTAAGATAGTGTGTTATCATGAATTTCTTGAGCATAAATAAAAGTAATTTGTGCACACGTTAATCTCCAAATGATATGATCAAATTCGAGATGGTCAATATCCCATGCAATGTGATTGACCCAATAAACGAGAGACCAGAGCATGTGATTTATATTTTTAAAAGAGTTGAGTATTTTTGTCAAAGGTTAGGCGGTGTTTGTGTCTTTAGAAGTTCTTCATAATCACTTTGTCTTTTATGCAGACAAACATTTTGATGGAAGATTATTTTTTCAGATGCTTGCACGTCATATTCTTATAAAAAAGACATGAAAAAATCTTATAAATCTTGGAGACATTTCTAACTATAAATAAATCAGCCTTATTTTCCATTCTTTCTTCTTAAACGATTTGTTACCACCAATCACCACTATCGCAACCACCTCCTTCACCTCGGTATGGTTGATGTGGTTTTATCATCTATAATCAATGTGGTTTATGTTATTTAATACAACCTACAAACTCTAAAAAATATTTTATAGTCTGTAAACATTTACTTCATATTTTCTTTTGCATACAGTGGTTTACAAACTGAATACATTTATCACTTCAAAAACAAAACAACATCTTAGTGGCTATAACAAAATATTTACTATCAAAATTTTCACTAAAACAATTAAAATTAAACTTTTATGATAGGGCCCGAGTTTTAGACAAATTATATTGTAAATTTGTTAATATATATTCCATTACGCAAATGATTTCAGATATGTACTCTGGTTCATCTGGCAAACCAGCGTTTTGTTTCTTTCGGTTTCTAAATGAACCTATGTTCGATCCCTGCTATCTGCAGTGTTATGTTTTTTTTATATTAATTGTTGTTTTATTAATAAATAAATTTTGAGTGTACATCTTCATAAAAGAGCTATCATGTTTAATTCTTGTTACCCCACTTTCAATCAATTTTTTTATTACTCGTGTTTTTTCCTTAACCCATCAAAGTGTGTTTTTTTAACCACTTTTCTTTATTAGTTAGTTTTTTAATTCCCCATTTCTTTTGTAATTTCTTTCTTTAATTTTCTTTTTCTAATTGTCCTCACTCACATTGATCAATTTTTCGATTAATCAGTTTCCTTTTGTTTTTCAACTTCGACCTCAACATATTATTCGATTATAACATATATATATTAAGGCCCATTTTTATTTTTCGTATAGGGCTTTCAAAATCAATGGACCGACCTTGACTCTTATGACATCACAACCATAATCATCACCCTCAGCTCCACTACCATCACAACCACCGTCTTCAACTTTCATCTAGAAAGACAAAACTTCAAAAATGATCCCGGTGGTTTTCAAAAATATCAAGTTTAGTCTCTAAGTTCAAAAAACCTCACAGATGGTTCCTGTGGTTTCAAAAATATCAAGTTTAGTCCCTAAGTTTAGTCCTTCCGTCAGCTTTCTACCGTTAAGTGAGGGATATTTTCGTCATTTCAATACCCAGGAACCATTTATGAGGTTTTTTCTTATTTTAATTAAAAATAAAAAAATAAAATTTAATATGTAAAGGGTCCCACTCACTCTCTCTCTCTCTCTCTCTCTCTCTCTCTCTCTCTCTCTCTCTCTCTCTCTCTCTCTCCTGTTAAGAAGAATCACCCCAATTACCCCTAAACCATTTTTTCCCTCATTCATTTCTTATTCTCTGATCGACAAATTCCAAATCCCATTTCTTCACCATCTACATCAGTTATATATGTTCTTTCTCACTCACAATCTACATTCAATTCTTCGGTGGGGATGATCTTTCAGTAGCAGCAAGCTGTGAGAGGTGGTGATGGTGGTCCACAGTGGGTCTCACGGTGGCAGCTCCACTGCCTCCATCGTTTTCTTCTAGGTTTTGTTGACAGCTACAGAAGTGGGAGAGGATGAGAGGTGTTAGGCTATATTGGAGGTGGTTTTCAGATTTATGGAGTGGCAGAAAATGGTGGCAATGCTCAGTGGAAGAAGGGTAGTTGGATGATGACAGGGAGCTCCGGCAGCCTCCTACTATCGATTCCTTCTTGTTGTTTGGTGTATATGAAGGGAAGGGGAAGCGAGTTCGGAGGTGGAGGAAGCTTGTCAGGCAGCAGTGCGTTTTTCGGTGGGAAGAAAAGAGGTGGCACGAGGGACTCCGATGGTTGCTGCCATCGTTTTCTCTTCTGTTTTGGAGGATATGTTGACGAGGGGAAGGGTTGGTTGGAGGTGTTGATGATCAGAAGGGGTTATAAGGTGGTGTAGGGTCGGTTTATGGGGGGAAATGGTGGTTTGTGATGGTTTTGGGTAGTGTTGGGAGTTGGAGAGAGAGAGAGAGATGGGACCCCTTTAAATTTAATGTTTTTTTCTTTTTTTTTTCTCAAAAAAAATAGAAAACCTCATAAATGGTCCCTGGGTGTTGAAATGACGAAAATACCTCTCACTTAACGGTAGAAAGCTGACGGAATTAGACGGAAGGACTAAACATTAAAAGTTTTGAAACCACAGGGACCATTTTTGAAGTTTTATCATCTAGAAATCAATGTCGTTAATGTATATATGTGTATATATATAGTTTTCTTTTCTTCTATGATCAATGTGGTTTAATTATTATATATACATTTACATATTACAAACGTTCACTCAACACCTTTTTTTTTATGTATGATTTGTAAATTGTATACATTTTCAAAACAAATGACAACTTAGATAACTTGTATCGACGGAATTGAAATATAATCATTAAACCATTAAAAGTATCACAATATAGTAGCTTTTCGTCATTGAAAAATAAAACCGATTAATCAAATTTGGTTTTCAGATAGATAATTTGTTTATTTATTATTTCTTTTGTAAACAAAATTAACTCTAAACCGTGTTCGAATTCAACTTGACCACTAAGAATTTGGTTCGTTTCGGGTTTTTAATTTATGTGGAGAAGTTTATAAGCTAAGGAATCCGAACCTATAAAGTATATATAAACACCACTAGTAACAACATCAAATAAATAAATTATTAAATTACGTAAAAAGTTTGTTTGAAATTGTTTCCCTAAATTTTGATGTGGTCAGTAGGAGTATATCTCAAGCTTTATCCAACAGTGTATGCGGATTCTCGGAGCCCCGTTTTAGGGGCAGAACAAATGCGGATTCTATGTCATTTAGCTAATCCGTGACACTTGGCTTTTTTGACAAGAGTTTGGATCCCTTATCACGTTATCTACAAATAGGTTCGACTCTAGTTAGGAGTTTATGTTTAATGGGTTAACCAAGTAATTAATTAAGAGACATGTATCTAAACAAGAAACAAATCAAAAGTCACAAAAATGTGTTTTCAATACATACAATCTCTTGAATTGTTTTAAAATTAATATTATAAAATAATAGCTAATAATATGTAATTTGTTTTTTTATCATTTATATTTTAATTATATATAAAAAGCTATTAAACTTTTTCTAAATTGTTATTATACCATTAAAGTGTATTTCAGTCGATTAATTCTATTATATCGAATGAATCATTAGTCAAAACAAATCTCAAATTTCATTATACTAAACTGATTAGTAACATATAATTTTTCCATCACTTTATGTTTAAAATACATTCTTTGCATTACATATTTTTTTAGTTTATAAGTATTTATTGGTCGAGATGAGTTTATTAGTCTAATACTCTTTTCAAATATTTTAGTTTATAAATATTTAGTGAATCAAATATTATTAGAATAACTGTACTATTGTTGCAATCTATTTTAATAAAATAACATTGGAGATGGTAAGCATTTGGATATATCTTGGTCCGTAAAAAGGTTAATTTGGGTTCGTATGAAAACAAATAAGATCTAAATATTTGGTGGATTGAATATGAGTTGATCATATCTATTATTTATGTTAAGGGTACATTCGAAAAAAAACTCATGAGTTTATCAATAATCCATTTGAAATATTTTTCTGAAAAAACTAAGCTATTTTAGTGGGCATTATCAAACACTAAATTGCAATAAATTTAAAAAGATAAATCAGCTCATGTCAAACACACCATAACTTGTTTATAATAATTTCAAATTTTAGGTCCACCCAACCTAGTTTTAGGATTGATGATTGGTCCGGTTGAATTGGTTTCTGGTTAACATTTTTAATTAAACGATTTCAAAATTTGAACAACATCCGACGTTTTTAATTAAACACGTGAATGTTTTTAACCCAACCCAACATGTTTAGTAAACACGATTGATATTTGGTTGACTTGTTTATTTTTTTTCAACCCAACATATTCAGTAGACGAATTAAACTTGGATTAACCTATTCAAAATTTAAAATATCTATAAAATAAGAAAAATTTATTACATAGTTAAATAAATTACAAACTCAAATAAATATTCAAAGTTATAAAAAATAAAAGGGAAATCTCCGATAAATACCTAATATTTTGGGTCAGTTTACAATTTAATCTCGACTTTTATTTTTTGAACACACAAAACTCGATTATTTTATATTTTTCCCATATTAACGAAAAAATCCTTATTTTTTTCAACAGAAAATAACATATTATAATATAAAATTAGATAATCATGATTTTTATGTTCAAAAAATAAATATCCGTGCTATATCGTTAACTAACCAAAAATATTGAAACTTTATCGGAGATTTCCTAAAATAAAACTACAAACACATAGCGTACTTTTAAACAACTCGACTAAATTACTTTTCGTATCATGGTGAAAAAAACAAAAGTGGAAATAGAAAATCAAATAAAACAATTAGAATTAATTGTTAATAAATGATGAAATTTGAATGGAAAATGAAAAATCAAATAAAACAATTAGATTTAGTTGCTAAAAATGATATGAACTTTTAAACAACTCGAGTAAATTAGTTTTTGTGTCGTCATGAAAGAAACGAAAATGGAAAATGGAAAATTAAATAAAACGATTAGATTTAGTTGTTAATAAATGATGAAATTTGAATGGAAAATGGAAAAATAAATAAAACAATAAACAATTAGATTTGGTGGTTAAAATGATATGAACTTTTAAACAACTTGACTAAGTTAGTTTTCGTGTCGCCGTGAAATAAACGAAAATGGAAAACGGAAAATCAAATAAAACATTTAGGTTTACTGGTTAACAAATGATGAAATTTGAAGTTACTAATCGTCATGTTGGTTTTAAAATTTAGAATTATCTTTATTTTTTAAAATGTAAGATAATTAAATATTGGTAGTAATTTAAATATAAAGTAAAAATAAATGCATAATTTAAATAAATTGATGGGTTAAAATTTTGTTAACCCAATTTAATTAAACGGATTGACTCATTAATTAATTAATAGATTGATAATTTCAACAAAACCTATTAATTTTGGATTGTCATTAAATTAGATTAGCTTATTAGATCACTTTTTATCCGTTGCATTGCTTTGTTTCGAATAACATAAAAAAATGACTTGTTTTGAAATTGAAAAGTTGATAGCTTAAGTGTAGATTAACGATACTAAAAGTATCGATACCACAACGAAAAGAAGAAGAAAGAAAACATAGTTCCCTCACCACCCAAAAGGGATCATTTAGGGGGATTCCACCCAACAAAATATCCCAAATTCGTGTTCAGTTTTTTAAGATATGAAAAGCTTTATGCAAATATTTTGCTATTTATCCACTAACATATACGAGTATATTAATTATTCACGAGATACTACACAATTGAGATTTGTGATATATATCTTGTACAGGAACTCTAGAAAAGACGAATAAATTTGAACTTATGTGTATACCAACATATATTCATAATTCATGCATCCAAAACAAAAACCCCAAATTTAAATTTTGCACTCACTAAATTATAATTATCATTTAGAATTAAATATCTTTGTTATAGATTCTTGTAATTCAAAATATTATGACTATAAAAAGATCGATTTAGAATTTCGACTTAGCGTTATAATAACAAATCTATTTTTAAATGGTACAATGACTATTTATTATTATTATTATTTTTATTCTTTTTAACACTAAAAAAATCATGCATGATAGCCACAAATGAAAAATCCACCTCTGAATGTCCAATATTTAATTTCAGAACAAACAGATAATAGAACCCATCCAAAAGCAAGATTAATGGATAAAGCAAACGAAATACATGTGACGTAAAAATTATTTAAAAGTTGTACTAGAATAAACGTTTTATACAAAAGTTTTCGATGTTAAGGATTATTGGCGGAAACAAGAATCACCTCAACTTTACATAATGAAATAAATTTCTTATCAAATCATTGCTTCACTTCACTTTACGTGTACTCTTCATTCTTTTCTTATAAAATAATATCTATATATACGATCATTAAAGAATAAATATATCATAAGAAAACATTTAAAAAAAAAATCAACTCTTAGGAGCTCTTTTAACCACCAATATCTACCATGCAAATAACTTTGCACATATACTCCTATATGTTATGTTTGAATTTAAAATGACGTTATTTTTATATATTTGGATCCAATTTTTACCATTACATGTTTCTAAGTCACAAAAATATCTTATCTTATATTTATTAACGAATCACGGATGATGATAAGTATGATAATGACATATGTTGTTAATGATCGTTTATGTAGAAGTTCTCTACATTTTTACTAAACATCTACTAACGTGTATTCTCACGTCCAAACATGAAAATTTCAACATGTCACAATTAATTTTGTACGTATATATATGAAGGTATGACCAATACTAGACTTGCTAATTTATCATGCTAATTCCATTTTTATACATGTCCACTGTAAAAAGTTTTAAGTCTATATGAATCTACATACACAACACAACACATTTAACTAGGGGTGAGCATTTGGACCGGTGGACCGGACCGGACCGGACCGTTTTTTTGGACCCCCGGGCCGGTTCTCGGTTCTAAGATTTTTCGCCGGTCCGGTCCGGTTTTTTTCCCGGTCCGGTCTGATTTTTACCGGGTTTAGAACCGGTTGGACATGATTAAGATTTTTGTGACGTTTTTTAAACGCGCATAACTCATTCATTTTAAGTCGGATTGACCTGCGGTTTTTTCCAACATTTAGTTTACAATTTGTAGATGAATTTAGACTATAATTTTGTTTATTTTGGTATTATATTCACCGTGTTACAATCCTTCAAAGCTGAAAAAATTCAGCTTTTCAGCAACATTTTGTAAGCTGTGACGTTTTTTAAACACCCATAACTCATTCGTTTTAAGTCGGATTGACCTCCGATTTTTTCCAACATTTCGTTTACAGCTTGTAGATGAGTTTAGACTATAATTTTGTTTATTTTGGTATTATATTCACCGAGCTACAATCCTTTAAAGTAGAGCTATCAAAGTTGAAAAAATTCAACTTTTTAGCAAGATTTTATAATCTGTGACGTTTTTTAAACACCCATAACTCATTCGTTTTAAATCGGATTGACCTACGGTTTTTTCCAACATTTAGTTTATAATTTGTAGATAAATTTAGACTATAATTTTGTTTTTTTTGGTATTATATTCATTGAGTTACAATCCTTCAAAGTAGAGCTATCAAAGCTGAAATATTTCAGCTTTTTAGTATTATTTTATACTATAATTCCGAGTCCGCGTTTAGCACTTGTGGTAGAGTTGTAAGTAAGTATCAAACTAGTTTATCGACATTGATAGTTGAAGCTTTGTTATGTACCCAAGATTGGGTGATAAAGTTTACAAATCCGATAGTTGACAACATTGGTGACATCTTGAACGATGATGATATAGCTTTGGGTAAAAAAAATTACAATTTTTTATTCTTTTTTTATACAATTATTACTTTTTATTAAATACTAACAACATTTTCATTTGTGTTTATGTAGAGATTGCACAAGCTTTAAATATGTTACATATGGATGACAATGATATGAGGAAGAGGCCAGTGGAAGATTAGATTATGAGTTTATGAAATTTGTTAGTTTAATTGATTTTAAAGTTTAAACTATGATTTTTGTTGTTACGGTAATACTTTTGTATGTTTGTCTTAAAATTGTTTAACTTTTGTTGGTGAACTTGATTTATATGTTAGTTGCTTTTATTTGGAAAATTAATTTTTGCAAATTGCAAGTTATAATATTATATTATACATCAATGTAGATTAGTTAGGCATGAAACGGAAACATATTAATTTTGCAAGTTATAATATTATACATCAATGTAGATTACTTATTATACTCTATGCAATTAAAGTTGTACCGGTCCAAACGGGTCCAAAAACCGGAAAACCCGGACATGGACCCGGACACGGACACGACTCATTCGGTCCGGTCCATGGTCCACAAAATTCTCCATAACCGGTCCGGTCCAAGAGCCGGTCCGGGCCGGTCCAAATGCTCACCCCTACATTTAACTACACCACAATGCATTCAAGTTTCTAAAAAACCGTTGGACATTGAACATAATAATACGTTGAGGGTTTTAAAACGAGTAGAAAACCTCAATGGGACACAAAAAGCACACACAAGTCACTTGAATTGTGTGTCCATATCAGCATGTCTCTTCACTCTCCAGTCCTTTATCACGTGTTTGTAGTTGATAATAGTATTAGAGTGTCGTTTTTTTGACTTAATAGGGATAAGAGTTAATAATGGACATTTTTTTATTTAGAACAAAAAAAACTTGATAGAAAATATCAAGAACAGAAGGCTTTCTCAATTAAGCCCAACTTTTTACAAATTTATTATTACTATTTTTCTTAAATGTGCCTTTGTTATTTTAAACATCATTTATCCACATACACACATAAAGACACAAGAAAATGCTTGGATCATCGAATGCATCAAGTTCACACAACCAATGATTGATCTCCAAACAAAGGTCCCCTAACAAGGCAACACCATAATCTACCATATTTTCCACCATACAAAAAGTAATAAGTTGCGTGGAAAACATATACAAAATACCCCATTCATAACACTAACACATATATATCATCACCCTACACCAATCATACATACCCCCAATAAAACCTTTAAAAAGAAATGGCTTTTGTTAAACAGAAATTAGTGCTTTCATACGCAATTCACACTTTGCATTATTGCCTATCTAAAAAAAATCACACCATATATGCGTATCATCGTATATCACATAACAAAAATCACAAATCCCGGTATATGTTACGTAAACCATGTTAAAAAGAGTACAACTGTTTTAAGCTTTTAAATGTAACGGATTCTAAAAAAAGGAGATAAATGATATGATCATGTCATAAAGGTGTGAAGTCTGTTCATCTATTTAGCATGAAAAGACGGAAATACCCATAAACCATGGATAAGAAAAAACAGTCGGTACGAATGAATCTAAGAAACAAAGATATCAGACAATATTAAAAGTAAAGATTCCCGATTCTAGCTAAAGTTTTTATTGGTGCATTGCCTATGAGGAAAGCACAAATGTCAAACTTTTGAGTGCCTAATGGGTAAATTTCAATTTTTATAACGATTTTGAAAACGAGGGGGGTGTTTTTTTAAGGTTAACTGAGCTGACTTCATCATTGTTATACAAAAACACACAATTTTAACAAAAGGAATTTACATCGGCCACAAGAAACTTACCAACAATCATATTGGAAAAACTTGTAAATTTCTAACTCCATTCTCCACTCCACCCCTGAAAAACATCCGAAACATGTTTTATTAAGTTATTATAACTATCTTCCAAAACTAGGGTCAACCTAAAAAGTTTTTTTTTTTTTTTTTTTAATTCCAAATTTAAAAAGATATAAAGAAATGTCTTGTTATTATAAAGTGATCAAGTCACATTATCTTTTCTTCTTCCTTTATGCTTTCATGCCGAAGAAATGTTATATATATAGACACAAGGGGGTAGTTATTTCATACAATTCATACAAGTTTTTTTTTGAAGCAAAGCAAAGCACAAGTAGTGAGTCTGAGTGTGAGTGTGATTGAGATGAGTAAGCATGAGGGCATGAGTGAGATTTTTAGAAAAGGGAAGCCTTTTTTGGCTGTGATTTTCTTGCAATTTGGACTTGCGGGAATGGATGTTATTTCAAAAGTGGCTCTGAATCAAGGAATGAGCAATTATGTGTTTGTTGTTTACAGGCATGCTGTTGCCACCATTGTCATGGCCCCATTCGCCATTGTTTTAGACAGGTTTGCCCTTCTCTCTCTCTCTCTCTCATATCAAAATTTATTTTTCTATATCTTAATTTTTTTCATTGATTATTATTGTGCAACTGTAACAGAAAAATACGACCAAAGATGACTCGCCCCATTTTCATCAAACTTATGCTTCTTGCACTACTCGAGTAAGTTTTTCTCAGTTTTCTATTAGCTATTATCAATCATGAGTACACAAAAGGGTATTTTCGTCTTTTTACAAGAGATCAAGAGCGAGTCTCTAACTCCTTATCCGACCTTGTTCCACCTTTATGGCCGCACAAAACGTGCAATTTTTGTCCCGTTGACATAAATCTGATGATGAGTCAGTCTCGGTCGAATGCATACCAAACACAGTACAACTTGTTACTTCATGTAAGGACACTAATTTAATAATTAAATAATGATTTATGTTGGTTATCTGGCAGGCCAGTTATAGATCAGAATCTCTATTTTCTAGGGATGAAAGCGACAACAGCAACATTTGCAGTTTCGATGTGCAATGTTCTTCCTGCTATAACTTTTGTCATGGCATGCATTCTAAGGTACAAAAAATAAATAAATAAATAAATAAAAATAAAAACATTTATTCATGCAAAGAATTAGAACTAATTTAGTGGTTTTTGTTTGACTCAGGCTAGAGCAGGTGAACCTAAAGAATATCCGAAGTCAAGCGAAAGTAATTGGAACGATTACAACTGTTGCGGGAGCGATGCTTATGACACTTGTTAAAGGGCCAATTTTGGAACTGTTTTGGACAAAAGGAAGAACTAATAGTAATGTTGTAAATAATGGGGTGGATCTTCATCATTCTTTAAAGGGTGCTATTATGATTACAGTTGGATGCTTTAGTTGGTCTTGCTTTATGGTTTTGCAAGTAAGGATTCATATTTTTTTCATGGATATGATAATGAGGTGTTATTAATCTTTTTTTTAATGTTTTTTTTTTGGTGATTTGTAGGCAATTACGTTGCAGTCTTATCCAGCTGAGCTTTCTTTGACTGCTTGGATATGTTTATTGGGAACAATAGAGGGAGCAATAGTGGCACTGGTGATGGAGAGGGGGAACACAGCAGTTTGGGCTATTAAGTGGGACACCACACTTCTAGCAACACTATACAGTGTAAGGAAATTCAAGTTACATTTAAACTTTTTTTTTCATTAATTGCATAATCATCAATTAATAAAGCTTCTATGTTTAATTCTTTCTGTTGGGATAGATTAATATATATTTCTTAAATATAAATATATAATGTTTTAAATAATAATAAAAAAGGGTTTTAATTCTTGGATGTTTATGCAGGGTATAATATGTTCAGGTCTCGCTTACTACATCCAAGGACTAATAATGAAAGACAGAGGTCCTGTTTTCGTGACTGCATTCAGTCCACTAAGCATGATAATTGTAGCTATCATGGGCTCCATTATTCTAGCCGAGCAAACTTACCTAGGAAGGTAAAAAAAAAAAAAGTTCCAGTTCTTAATCATTTACCAAAAACTTGAAAGAATCAATAGCATTAGCTATATATCTCTATTTGATTATAGTTTATTTTCATAAAATAACATACTTTCTTTATTAATCAATTTAATTTCATTGAGGTTATCTTTGCACATAAGAAAAAACATGTTTGAATGACTCATTCCATTTCCTCAAGATAACCAAAACACAATAATCAAATGCAATGATTCATTCCATTCCTATGTGATTCCATTCCATCATACCAAACAGCCACCTAATCCAAATTATTCTGACAGGGTTATTGGAGCCATTGTCATTGTTGCGGGACTCTATCTAGTTGTCTGGGGTAAAAGCAAGGATACTAAGCTTTCATCGCTTCCTATTGATGAGCAAATAGCACAAGAAAAGAAAATTATGGGGATAGAATTAGAATGTGAAGAAAATTGTTGTCACAAGGTTACTATCAAAGTATCAAATGGAGATATGTGCACCAATGATAAAGTATGTGAGAAAAACAATCAGACAGGTGATGTAAGCTAACAGTAAAGGTCAACCTCCAAAGCACTTCCATCCATTTATCAAACAAAAATTAATGAGAAACTTCATCCCCAACATGAGGTGGTAAAAAACAAGGACAGTTATCTCTTGGTTGGGGTTAAAAATAGATGATGGAAATTAAGGGATTAGCCATAATGTATGAGATACTGAACTTTTGTTACAGATGGTAGCTTTTTTGAACTTAATTGTTTTTTTTTTTAATATTAACCTACTTTATCTGTATGCCTAATATTGAAGTACCATATCTAATATAAATACTTTATCTGTATGCCTCATATTCAAGTACCATATGTAATGATTAGTTACATTCGCTGAAGAATTAAATACTTGATTTATAATAATAGATACCACCATCAATGTGGCCTAATGGTGATCATTGATATGAAACCTTGGGGTGGCCTTGAGTTCAATAATATTAATAATAATATTAATGCAAACATGAATGGATTAGCAGCATGTGAAGTTGTAAACTAAGTGTTGATAAATTAAAATAATAAAAATATATATAAAGGATTAACTTTGAATGAAATCTTTTTTATTTGACATCAGTGCTCTTTGTTCCCACTTCCCATCCAATGATTTATGTGGAAGTAAAAATTTATTAGCGGGTGAGTGCCTGAGTGGATGTGCTTTATTTGCTTGTATGGGTGGTGACATCCAGGAAACAATTTATTATAATCATGAAAAGTACAACTAGATCTTGCACTTTGTGAAGGCTAAAAATGGTATGTACCTTCTATCATCAAATAGTACAGATAATTGTTATTTCTGGAAGTAAACTATAAGGTTAATTGGTATTTCTGTAATTTTAAGGATTGATGAAATGATAAGAATTGATTTCATGGATTTTAGGAAGGAATGTGAAATCTTTCAGGTGAGGTATTTCATGAATTCCCACGGAATTCAATTCCATACAATTTTACAATCAAGCACAGAAATCGACTGGACTGGAATTGAAAATTCCAATTCTGACCAAATCCTCTGAAATCCCATGAACTAAACGCCCCTCTTAAAAAAAGTTCGAGTGAACAAAAGGTGGAAAAATTGTGAAACTTGGTTGCTATTTCTTGTATGATAATGCTTATGTTTTTTAAAACTTAAGAGGAAAAACAGAAACTTTTGTTTTTTGTAAAGGGAACTTTATCTACTATAACAGGTGGCCTACAAAAAGGTACAGTTTCTACTTAATGGTGACACTGTTTGCTGCATTATCAGATTCTCCATTGAATATAACAAGGACAATAAAATTGCTAAAAGTGACATCACATCTAAAATAATACGTAAAATCATGCAAAAAAACATGAATATGTCATACCTTACTAAAATCAGATCTATGATACAATCTTTCCTTCTTCCTTCCCATATATCCGCTGAAGCTCACGTGTAGCAGCCAGGAATGATTCTGAAAAAAAATAAATAAATAAATAAAAAAGTGGATCATGAAGATGAATCAGTAATAACTGGAAATAGGAAACATATTAAATGAAGAATAATTAAAAATTGTACCTTTCCAAAGTCGAAAAGATTTTTGATTGATTGGGGATCCGGTTATTGTCTGAATAACATCAAATAACACACTCTGAGGCGTGTTTCTCAGCTCTTGAACAACCCCATATATTGTCTTTCCATTCTCAAAATAAATATGATTATTTGGGTGCTTTGTTTTGCATCCAGCATGGCGTTCAAACTCATAAGCATTAATAGCCTTAAAAAGTCAAACATCTAATTGTTAGGAGGTCAAAACGGCTTCCATAAGTAAGACCATATGCAAAAAAAATCACCTTGGAGAAAGTACACGATTGACAACCACAAAGATAGGCAGCACCTTTGATAACACCACGAAGCTCCTTCTACCATGCATATGAGTTATGACACATTAGTAAAAAATTTAACCTCAAAGGAGCTCATGACAATAAGGGGTGTTTCTTTTTTATTTAATGGACTTAATGGATTACTAAACAATTTATCTGTACAGCTATATATGGATGTTTCTTTTTGACTTAATCTCATCATAATGACTTAATGGGTTAAGCCAAATAACCTGGCTTAATGTATTAAAATTGATGAATATTCTAAAAACTGTTTATTTGAATGTAAGGGTAAAATGATCATTTAGTCGCATTGAAATGGTTTGTATTCAGTCTAGAAAATAACACTTTATCCAAACAAACATCAATGCACATTCAGTGACTTTACTCATACATGACTTAATGGGAAAAAAAAGAAAAAGCCCCTTAGTTAATTAGCATCTACCTCTCTTGACCATGCAATGTACTTCACAGCAACCCCATCTAGCATACCGGTCGATAAAAGACTTCTGACATTTGAAGGGAAATTATTAGGAGGTGCCTTTTTATTTCCTTTTTGATCTTTTTTCCTTAAAATAGTATCTACTTGTACACCACTAACAAGTGCATCACTTGTAGATTCAGAAAAACCATGTTCTTCTAATCTTTGAACTGAAGGCTGTCCCATTAAAAAGTCATAATTGCATACAAGCCTTCCGGAAGAATTCATGTTATCAGCATCATCACTTAAGCCACCAAAAGAGATGATATTGTTTTCAACTTTGCTAAAAGAGTGTCTCATTGATAAACCACTGCTATCAGTTTTGCTCATTGTGTCATCCTTGTTGAAAACCTGATCCATCAATAAAGCATTACTATGTTCATTGAAGGCAACCATAGCTATGTTATTATCATCCTCTTTGATGAAAGATTGAGTCATTGTTGTAATATTGCTATTATCCTTGCTGGCAGATGGACAACTATAAGGCTCACCCATTGACATAAAACTGTTGTCCCCCCTGTTGAAAGTGTCTGCCATTGATATCATGCTGTCATTTCCTCTATCAAAAGAGAGCCCCATTGTTATGGACTCATCATCAGCCTTGCTATAAGCATGATCATTGATGGTATTATTAATATTATCTCCTGTGGAATAGGTATGTCCCAAAGAAACAGATACAAAACCCTCGGATTCCTTGACTTGGTTGACTTTGACTTTTCTAATCCCACTGTAACTGATACTTGATGTTTCATCATCAAACAGCCTTTCTGTGAATTGGGAGTGGAAACTAGAAGAATTTCCCCAAGAAGAAATGTTTGAGTTTAAAAGTGCAGTGTATGAATTGGGGTGTGGAACTTCAACTGCCTGCTTCTTGTTGGGAAATAATTCTGCTTCAGCACCTTCCATGAACCATTGTTGAGAACGTTTGAGGTCGCTTCTAGGAGAGTTATTGTGAGCTATATCACTATCATTTGAATTTCCTGGAGCTTTTGGCATCCAGAAGTCCTTGTTCTGGAAAGATTGGGACAATGAGTAATTTCAGAATGATATATCATTTAGATGTTCCCAAATGAGTATAAGAACTGTCAACTTAGCATTTATAGTGAATAAAAAAATGAGCATACCATCTTGCAGCGTTGATTAGAGCTCACTGTTCACAGAAACACAGTCATATAAATTTGTTAGGAAAGTATCTAACAAAACTAGAAATGATATGCAAAAATTGCGCTGTGTTAACAAAGATAACTTTCTCTAACTTATTACATTGTCGAGTTTAAGTCCTTTTCATGATGCTTAGTTTACAAAAAATGTGAGAAAAAACAAGTCAAATATGAGTTTCGCAAAATCATGATTAATACTCGAAGCTAGAAATGTAGTGATTTTAAATTAACTACTAAGCATTAAGATACAGTTGATTAACAAATATTTTGAACATAAAAAATATGTTCATCTTCCAAGTGCTAATCCGGTATCTTAGTCAAGAGCCAATATTTAAACATCAACTTCAGCCGATCATTTCAACGATGTAATGAACTTTCAGTTCTCTCGCAAAAGGTATTTGACATTTTACTTCTCATACTTCAAAACATAAAATGAAGCTGAATGCAGAAATGCTGAAATGAAATTAGTTTAACAAAAAAGTCAAACCCTAAGGAAAATCAAGCAAACTTGGATGTTTCGTTGATTTACAACTCACATTAGATAAACTGTTAAACACATTGAACTTAACACAAATATTATATCTCTGGTAAAGTTTACCGGCGTCTGTATGATCTCCGATCGACCGATTCCGGCGAGTGTTGTACGGAAGGTGATCACGGCGAGATCTAAGCAGTGAGGGTTTGTGTGGATTTTTTTGCTTAGTTTTTGCTTTAGTTTAAAGAAAGGATCAAAGATGGTCTTCTGCACGATTAGCATCTCTGGATCATGTACTAATGTGCACGTGGCGAGATCAAAGTCGTTCGTTGATTAGATGGGCTGACGGATGTCTGTGGGCCGGAAACCGAAGATGCTTTTGAGGTGAAATTGGTTGCAGAGGATTATAACCTTCTGGGCCTATACTCTCGGTGGGGGTGACACGTTGAGTAATTATGAAATACAAAAAAGTTATTTGTGTATTTTTTTATTGTGTCGGAAAAGCCGAGGCGCCGTGCTAATGTTTTTGTGTTTTGTTTTTATTTTTATATTTAAATTTTAAAAAATCGGAGAATAATCGTTAAAATAATAAAGTGTAAAAAAATTACTAGAGTAAATTACACAAATGGTCCCTATTGTTTAGGGTAATTTGCATGTTTGGTCCCTAATTTATTTTTTAACTCGGAAAGTCCCTACTATTTGTTTTTGTTACGCGTTTGATCCATGTCTTACCTAAAAAAATTATTTTTTTCCTTGATTTTTTAATTTATTTAAATAAACACACCCTCAACAACATCCCCTCATCTTATCTTACATATCCTACAATTTTTCCTTATTTAAATAATAATATTTTTAAATAAGACATGGACCAAACATGGAACAAAAACAAACAATAAAGACCAAGTGTGTAACAAAAACAAACAGTAGGAACCTTCCGAGTTAAAAAAATAAATTAGGGACTAAACACACAAATTATCCCAAACCATAGGGACCAATCGTGTAATTTACTCATTTTATTATTATAAAATTTTAAAGTTCATACCGAGTTTTTTTTCGTAATTATGTCATATAATTTTGTTGCAAAACTAAATAATCGATTTTACATGTTCTCTCGATAACCATTTTCTCCGAATTGCAATAAATCACTATGTTTAGCAAATTTGCGATTTTGATATTATGTTTTTTCTTAATTATGTCGCTATATTTACAATATTGTAATATCAACTAAATGACAGTCACCACCAATCTATCACGTTACCAAATAAATAACACGATGATATTGTGACATCGAAGCCACATCGCACCATCAATCCAACATTCAGTGCACGAAAGAAAGTCAATCTGACCCATGACCGCAGTGCGGCCCTTTATAGGGTGCGGCGTGGTGAGGAAAAAAACCTTCCTATAAAAGGAGGGTCACCCCTCCTCATTTCTTTCTACCAATTCTTCCAACGAGAGAGAGAGGGTGGGGGGAGGGGGGAGAGATATATTTCGATTCATCGTAATTCGACTTCTCGTTCTGTAATCTAGTTAGCGAAGTTATGGAGATTTCGGAAAGATAAATAAGGAAAGTGTAACATCCCGTTTTTCACCGTTCAGTATGATTTAATATAAACAATTGTTTATAAAATTCGAAATAGAAATATATTACTCTTTAGAAGAACTAATTGTCATAAACATGTAGGAAATATCAATACGATTTACGTAGATATATAGAACGCTGGAATCTGACTTTCTATGAAGAAGTTATGATTGTTCGATGTTTTGCGTTCAACCTTTATTTTTAACACTAAAAAAAGATAGATTGATAATTAGTCTAAGTAATCTAACTGGAAGTTGTAGTAGTTGTAAAAACAAAAGTGTGCATATAGAGAATGTCTAAATCTGACTCCATATGAGTAAGTTATGGTTTTTCGAAGTTTCGGTACAACAATGCATGACACTGAAATAGAAATGGAAATCGGTTGATTGTGTCGATATGAAGATCTCTTAGATACAGTTATGTCGATATGAAGACTGTCGATAACGAAATTTGTATAGACAAGTTACGATTTTTATATGGAATTTAACGATTTAAGTCCGTTAAAAATATAACTTTACAAATAAAGTGAGAATTAGCCGATAGAGTCTAAATAAAAGTTATAGTACTCGGCGATAGCTTTACGTAGATATAAAGAAAATAAAAAACATAGCTCGTATGAGAAAGATATAATTTTTGGAAGTTTCTCGAAAATGCACCCCGTGCAGGTAAGCACGACGCATGCTTCTAGAAGGCATTATGTAGACCAGTAGACAAGTGACACGTGGCAAGAAACGGATGGTTCGATGTTGTCCTAGGTCATGTCGCTCCTCATAGGTGTGTGCAACATGCCTCCCCAAATTTCTCCTATAAAAAACAATCTCAATCCCCTTCATTCCTCACACCCAATCTTCTCTCTCTATTCTTTCTCTGGTCCGATTTATGAGGCTTTTCAGAAGTTTGAAGAAATCCACTTTAGAGAAGCTTTGAGGCAGAGGGTCCGGGAAATATAAGTGCTCGTGTAACGACCCAAAAATCCAAGGTAAAATTTTCATTTTTAATATAACTAAAACACATTTCTAACTTTGTTCACACATTGAAAAGCATTTAAAATAAAACATTTATCTGAGTTCATTCCCAAAAATCACATATTGCGGAAAACACGGGTGTATGCGTTGTGATTGTCCCGAGCTCCTTTATTTGAAAATTGGAGGTACCTGAAACCAAAACTGAAAATCGTAAGCAGGAAGCTTGGTGAGTTCCCCAAATACCACATATCATAGATATCAACTAATCCATACATGTCATACATAATCCTGAGCCATATATATCATTCATATATCATAATCAATAAAGGTGTTCTGTGTCGCACATAGTCTTGCCATTATGTCACGGGTCGCCTCGTGGTCTTTCTTGCCAAGCTGGGGTCCACCCCCTGGGTCTTACAGACAAGTGCCAAGAGCCACCTCCTGGTCTTCCATGCAAGCATCACAAAGACAACTAGCATACATACTACTCTACTTAGTTAATTAGCATACAGTGTGCCAAGAGCCACCTCCTAGTCTTTCATGCATAATGCCTAGGGCTAACCCCCGGGTCTTTTTACAATACATAAACCAAATGGGTCGGCATTGGTGCCTTCGACCCATACAAACAGTGAGGAGACTCACCTCGAATGTTGAAGCTCCCTGCAAGAGATCCTTAGTCTCTGCCCTAACAACTCCTCGAGCTATCAATACCAAAATATCACCCAATTAGCAATTGGGTCCCAAGACATGATCCATAATCCATACTTGGGGGTAAATTGACCATTTTACCCCTGACCCAACAAGATTTATAACTAAGTCCCAAGCCCAAAACCGACAAGGCCCAAAATTGTAAAATCCATAAAAGCCCACTAATGGCCCAATTTTCCAAATTGGGCCCAAAACCTCAAATGGGCCTTCCCTTTAAGCCCAAACACATTCTTAGCCCAAAAATATCTGATTTTTGATGGTCCACCAAGGCCCAAAGTAAAGAAGTGCAAGGAACGGTCCAAACTGATGCCCACATGAACGAAGCCCGCTCTGACTGAGTACGCAGGGCGTACTCAGCTGTACGCAGCGTGTACTGGATTCGTGATCTGTACGCTGCGAGTATCAGTTTGCACGCCCATCGTACTCTTTTGTTAAGTCCTTTTTGCTTTTAAGCACTTAATGCTTCAAATAAATGGTCCAAATCATATATATTGATCCTTAGTTATCGCCTAAGCCCATAAAAGTCACTGACTTGGTGACTTATCATGCCCCAAATAAGCCCAAAATCCAAAAATAGCATTCTAATTCCATGAAAACGACCTTATCTAATGCATGAACACATCATGACCTTCAAGATGGCAACTTTCTATCTTAGTGACTCAAATAGCGCCAAGGGTGGCAACCCTAAGCCTAGGAAATGGATTTGAATCATAAGGTTGATCCTTGGGACCAAAAAGGTCAAAAAACCCAACACAAGAGATCTAAGGAAATAACCACCTAGTTTAAGAGTTTATACCTCAAATGAGAGTCAAAAGTTGATGAGGTTCTGGATCTAAAAGCTCTATCTTCTTCCATGAATCTTCAAGAGTGAACACCTTCTTCAAAAGCACCAAAATACTCTTCTAATGGCCTTCTAAGCTCCAAGAACACACAACGAGGGATTAAGGTTTCGTGAAAGTTGTCTAAGGGTGGGAGAGAGGCTGATCTTTAAGGACATAATTTTCTTTATATATTGCTCAACCCTAAAAATTAGGGCTTGGGGACTGCATGTGTACGCTGCGCGTACCCTTTGGTACGCAGTGTATACACGCATGGAATCCGTGAACATTTATCTTTATACGTTGGGCGTACCCAGCTAAACACGCGCATGCATCCTTGCATGCGTGGGACTAATATGAAAGCTTTTCCATCCAAGTGCCAATTATGTTAATAACTTCAAAATGCCATAACTCGCTCATCCTAGGTTTGTTTCCAACGAACCTTATATCCACGAAAAGGTGGTGAGAAGAACTACGCTCCTAATAACTCTCCCAATCCTTAAAACCTTCCCGGATTAAACCCAAAATCCATAGAAGACCGAGATATCAAATTACAGTCATACCCTTGGCTTCAGAAGACACAAACGAATACTTGGATCACTTATGTCATGGACACCCACCTCTGAACTGGCCAAATCCTTCCTTCCCCAAGGCCCTAAACCCCATGACAAATGATAATTGGGTCGCATCCCCAAGTAACGCAACACTTTCAAAACCGAGTGTTACAACTTTCCCCCCACTTAAATTAGATTCCGTCCTCGACATCGCTCCTTACTAACACCCATACCCAAAAAACTGATATGAGGACCGCAACTGATGATTGTGCACTTAAAACAACCTCCTCAAGACAACCGAAACCCCAACCAATCTTCCATCCCGAAGGAAACAAACTTCCAACTTCCGCAAACCACTTCTGTCTTCCCAAAATCTGAATTCTATAATGGTTTGTCTCCCTGACAGACCGCCTACACTGAAATTTTACCATACCAAAACCTCATCGAATAACTGATCAACCATAAAATTTCCAACCCTGGTTATCCCGATGCAACCTATGAAAACAAAGCCACTAACCATAACCAGCTGCAAAATACTTATACCCTACAGAAGGCTCAGATAATCCTTCGAGTAGAAGATCCATCCCTGCAACGGTTAGACTCAAACAAGAGTTGCGCAACAGGGTCAAATCAATCTGTCACACCCCCGAACCAGACGGCGAAAACGTCCGGGGGCTTGTGCGTGACTTCATCTTGAAATATCATTATAGTGAATATAAATGAAACATAACATCATCATCATCACACATGTAATATAACAACATTCATTGTTTACATCGAGTATTGTATTTGAATATTACATGCCAAAATAGTAAGAGTATGATGAAACAAATATAACACAATATCCATTAGTTTGTTTCATTCATCATGCTTTAACGGTTTCCTAAGAATACAAGTTATTTTGAAAACGGTCAACATAAAAATGTTGGTGAGTTCATAAGCATGTTTGTGAAAATGATTTGTATAACTTTGAAAACCACCAGAAAATCCTATATTTTCTGCAAACTGTTTAGTATGTTTGTGCAGATCTTGTATTAATGCATGTATGTTATTGTTTATTTGACTAAAAGGGTAAAGAGAATGTAAAGAGCATGTAAAGAGAATGTTCCCAGACAACCCGATGTTGTCTGTAAAATAGAAAGTTGTCATACCAACCCCCGAGGTTGAGTACCAGTACGAGAATGTTTCCGAGTAATCCAAGAGATAAGAGAATGGTCTTCTGTAAACTTCATAACGTTAATTCCTCTAAGAGAGACGTCATAACCATACTAAATAATGACAATTTTGCCTGTCTTGGCGTTGTTGGACGCCGGTTTTGATTTTTGATTATAAGGTTTTCGTCACCCTAGACTGAGGTTGTCTAACTGTAGCAAACATCTCAGGTGTAGGGTGTCATCCCCGTATAGATCTGTACACAAATCTCCGCTCTCCTTCCAAGAGACTCTGGTTATAACTACAGGCTATGATCGTACACTTAATAGGTGCCAACCGACAAAACTCACTAGATCCTTAATCGAATTTATGCGAAGAAAAGGTATAATCTCATTCCAGACCTAATGAACCATGTAAGTGAACCGCTAAGGCATCGCTAAACATGTAAATCATTTCAAGGCCAATTGGAATGAGATTATATAACATGGGCCCAATATATATATATATATATATATATATATATATATATATATATATATATATATATATATATATATATATGAAAGGACAACTAAGGCCCATTTCACATGTAAGGTATTTACAGGCCCAAATAGCACACAAATAGTATCCAAGGTCCGTCGCACATGTTAATGGGTCAATGAGGCCCAATAAACATATTGATGATATATGGTCCATTAGCGTGGCCCAGACTGCTCTAGCGCGCCAGCTTGGCCTGGCACGTTCCTGCCAACCTTGTCGAGGACTCCCTTCCCAACCCCGTTGGGGACTCTCCTATTGGTTTATACGACTTAGTCCAGTCCGATGTCATTGGCCGCGTACCAATAACATCAGACTGGGGGTACTTGATGATATATGGTCCACTAGCATGACCTAGACAGCTCCCGGCCCGGCCTAGTGCTCCCTTGCCATCCATGCTGGGGACTCTCTTGCCGGCCCGGCCCGACGCTCCCTTGCCTAGCGCCCCTTGCCAGTCTTTCCTGGTGCGCGCCCGCCAGTCCTTCCCGGCGCCTCCGGGCGGCCTTGCCTAGCTCCTTGCTAGTTGGGCCTGAATTGGGCTGGCCCAAGGCCTGACCTAATTCCCCTTGACCTAATTGTACCCTATATAATGAATAGTACCTCCTCCATGGAGAGGGAGCTTCCCCATGGCTCAGCCGTCACTAGACCTTCCCTATGGCTCAGCCGCCACTATACTCCAGCCGGGTGGCTCAGCCGCCACCCGCCGCCGTCAGCCACCACACCACCAACACCAAGATGGTTCTCTCCAGCTATGAAGGACCATCTTAGATCTTCCAGTTGATCTAACTTGATCGTCGGAGTTCGTTCCCAGGGCACAGTCCCTGGGACGGCTCTAACGCATCTCTTTGATTGTGACTAGCAGATCTCCGCCGCAGCAGAAGACCAGAAGAGCTACCGGAGGTCTATGTCGCATCACATATAAATAGTATACACGACCTATCACACATAAAAATGGGCCACTAAGGCTCAATAACCTAAAAAATGATCAAATTAATCTGTTTGTTAGTTTATCTCGTTGGTTTTGGTTCAAGTATTCACTAAAATAGCATAAAAGCCCATTTTTTGTAAAAATGACGTTCTTTGCCCAATAAGCCAAAAATTTACAATTAAGGCCCAAGTTTTGTAAGAATAACACTTTAGTCTCCATTTTGTTCAAAACTTGTGTTGATGACTAGTTTGTGGTAAAAATAAAATTTTAAAACCTTTTTTTTTGTCAAAAATATCATTCTTGGCTTGATTTTTGTGAAAATACACATTTTCTGGTTTTGAGCTTTTCCGACCTAGTTGTTGGAAAATTTGTAGAAAAATCATCGTAAGTCGAAATTTGGATCCGTAAATTCTGGAAATTTGGAAATTTTGTCTACTTTGTTCACAATTTTTCTCATAATTTATAATGGCTTCTAAAAAGTGTCAAATTGCTCACCTTCACAGGTTGGTCTGAAATTATTTCAAATCTAATAGGCAGTTTTGTAAAATTCGCCAAAAATTGTAGAGAAATCGTATGAAAACGTGAGAGTAGTCATCTTAAATGTATAAATATGAACTTTATCCATGTAAAACAGTTGTGAAAAATATTTCCATTAAGAGGGTCAAAACAGTTCGATATTGGGCTACAACTTTCTTGTCAAAAGCTGATTTTTGAGTATAAGTTATAGATCTTTGAGCACAACGCTCATTTTTGCTATTTTAAGTGTATAATTTCCAGATCTACAAGTTTATATGTAATATATGAGATAAAACATAGTTTTCTCAAGGTTCTTATGAAGATCCAAGTGATAAACTTCAAGTTCTTAACATATTTTTAGATTAATGAAGTAATCAACACATAATCACCAAATAATTCATGGAAAACACACATAGTCATGCATATACACATAGATCTACACAAAGCAACTTGTATTCTCCCTCAAAATCATATGAAAACCGAAAACAAGGGGTATGAACTCACCTTGGGGTTGATGGTTCGGTTTTTGGATGAATAAAGAGAGAGATTTCAACTTAGCTTGCTTCTTGAGAGGATCCTCTAAAATATGATGTTTCTAGTAGTATAATCAAGAGATTTGTGATGCTTTTAGGAGGATCCAATCATAGATGAATTTATCCAACTTGAGAGTGAAGTAGCTTACCTAGTATGTGAGTTTGATGAACTTTCTTGTGCATACTCACCCACTCATGGGTTTATGATGAAAATGGAAGAGTTCTTGAGGTTTTTGGAAGTGAAAGGACCTTGAATGATTTTGGTGAGGGAGAATGGCCTTAAGCCGAGATTAAGAAGAGAGAAGGAGGGAAGAGAGAGTAGTGTGATGGAATGGTTGTATGGATGTTTGTGATGATATGGGTATTTGTGGGATAATTTGCATGGATTCTGGTGTTTCCCTTTGGTGGCTGGGGTGTAGGGGTTTTTGGGTTCCGATGTTTCCCATGATCTATGAGAGATTGTGCCAGCTCCTTGGCATTGTCGAAAGTGACAGGCTTGGAAGCTAACACACTTGACTGGATCTGGGGCGACAGTCCCCAGATATCTCTCTCTATCTTCTTGCTCCCGAGAGCAACCACATCAGGGCATAGAATTGCCAGATCACAGAACCTATTTGTGTAGGTTGATATGTCGGATCCAACCATTTGTAGACCCCAGAGTTCCTGTTCGAGTTTTTGTATTTCCCCTCGAGGACAGTACTTTCTCATCATCATGATTTTAATTTTTCCCAGTTGATGGAATTTGCCACCACTAAAGTCAGAGACTTAACATGGCCATTCCACCACATTAGTGCTCTGTCAGAGAAGGTGCAAGTGGAAAACTTGACCTTGTTGCCCTCCGGGCAGGCGCAGATTTCAAAGACCGCTTCCGTCTATTCAATCCATTACCTTAATACCATAACCCCACCAGTTCCATTGAAGTTTCGGGTTTGGCATTCGTAAAGTCCTTGTAGGTGCATTCCCGAGGATGTCCATGGCTTTCGTCGTGGTTGGAGGGAAGTGCACTTGTTCCCGATCCACTAGGGACAGGAGCATTGATGGCTGACACAGCAGCTGCTACGACTGCTGTGAAGGCTGCCTGGAACATAGTGGCATCGAAGGGAGAAGGTTGTTGAGGAGGTGGTGGTATCGGCGTTTTGTTACTGGGGTTACGCCTAGGATTCCTGCGTGGCGGCATCTTTAACTATACGATTAAAAGATGACGACATGGATAAGGATAAATGAATAATGAGAGTGACTCATGGACTAACTCTCCATAGTCCAACAACACAATGAATAGTATGATTTGAGTGAAGATGAAAGCATTTGGATAATAATAATTTCCGTATGATTAGATATCTGTCAATAATACTGGAATTACAGATGTAACAAGATTGGGAAAAATGGCCTAGAAGTAGGCCTTACATCAACCAATATAGGAAAAATTTTGACAGAACTATGACTAGATCAAGACCTAACGGTCTAAGATTTACAACGATAGGAAACTAGACCAAAGTTTTTACATAAACTAGGTTATATCCAAAAGATGCGTCGTTGAGATTCTATCGGCGACGAGAACTGCTAGCATGAGTTCTTGATCCCGATAGTAGGTGTTCTATGTCCCTCATATGCCTGTCAGCTCTCACTTGCTGAGCTCGAAGTTCCCTGACCTCAGCTTGGGTTTCAGCTAGTTCCCTCTGCAGAGCTGTATTGCAGACCAGAGTTCTTTCATGAGCAGTGTGACAACCCGAAATTTCCATTCTGTACAAACCATTTGAAGCCAATAGAAGTAGAACAGTTTTAGTGAAATTCCAGACTTCGGGTATAAGTTTGGCAGTTTTTCAGGATTTACACTTAAGGAGATATCAGGAGAGTGGATGCACTAGGGTTTTGTGCAACACTGTTATTCCAATACTCTAGGATAGTAGAGTTCATTCCGGGAATAAAAATATTTTCTGCCAAAAATCACAGGACTATATATAGAAAACTGAACCATATTCGTTCATTAGTTACATTTCCATTTAGAGAAAAGCCAAATTCTCTCTCACGGATCTTTGGGTTTTTATCCCAAATTGTGAGTACTTCGATCTAGTTATATAATATAGCTTAGATTGTAGTTTATAACATCAAAATCATGCCAAAACCCCAAGATTCGAGAGTTTACCGCCCAAGAACACTTGGGGAGTAAACTCCATTTTAAGGGCCAAAAGTGTCCCAATGCCCCTCAAAGCCTTAGAACTCAACATAGGGACTACCATTGCATGTTTAGGACACAAAAACAATTAGGAATCAATGGTGAAAGTGAGTTCACGGCCAAGGAAGTTCTTGGGCCGTGAACTCCATTTTTGGTTGCCAAAATGCCTTAAAAACCTTCCTTAAGCCAATAGAAAAATTAGGACAAGTACCCTAGTGTGTTTGGGGCTAGAAAACACCATTAAAACACCAAGAAAAGGGTGTTCACGGCCCAAGATGTTCCAGGGCCGTGAACTCCAATAAATGGTGCTAAATGATGTCATAAATCCTCTTAAAGCCTTGGACATTTGCCTTGAATTATTCCTTGTTAAATTAGAGGCTTGAAAACACCATAAACCTTCCCCCAAAGGAGATTACGGCCGTAATCTCCATGGGATATGGTCCCAGGGCCGTAAAGCCCTATAAAGGGGGCAAATGTCACCCAAACACTTGATTAAGCCTTGAAACAATTCACCAAACTAGTTGTATAAATGATAGGCTTCATTTAGAGACCTTGTTGAGAGTTTACGGCCATGAGTTTACTCCCCTGGGCCGTAAACTCCAAAACATATGGTCATTTGACCATAAACTCCCATCAGAGGCATTATACTCCTTTGTTGCAACCCATTTGCCTCCTAGCACTGACCAAAAGTGTTTTCCTCGCATTAAAATGCTTATACTTGTATAATTAGTGTTTTAATCACTAATTATTTATATACATATGTCTTCATATGTAATTAGGATCATTGTGTGTGTCTAAAGTCTTCACTTGACACCAAGCACTTGTCCGATCATTCCTTACGATAACAGTCCGTTCAAATCCAATCACTTCAACAAGTGAGTTCATACCCCTTAATCAATGTTTTAACTATTTTTAAATGTTTTATGGGGGGATACAAGTAGAATCATGCTACTTATTATATCAATCACATGTGATTAATAAGCAACATTCAAATGATTTACTACTCATTAGCCGTTTTACCAAACAGTTTCCTTCAAATGATTTTCATAAACACTTTATATGTTTAAAACTCCTTATTACACTGTACATTTTCCTCTGTATATTACATTTCAAAATTATTTACAATTGTGTTTCAAACAAATGTTTCTTTATACTAAACCGTTTTATCAAACCCATGCCTTCAAAACCCTTTTATAGATCGACATCAAGTTGATCTTTTATTAGAAAATATTTATGTTCAAAGGTTTTTACAAAACTTATTTTATGCTTTTATTATAAATTGCATGCCTCTATGTGACAACCGTCAATTTTCGGTCAAGTCAAAGTCAACTGAAGTCAACAAGTCAAACCGTTCGACTCAATTTGCCCATGGGTGCTAGAGTTTACATTATGTAATTCCTAAACAACTCGTTATTCTAATGAGAGATCATAAGTCGAAAAGTGCATACATCTAGATCTCCTTAACCTAAAACTGTGGTACGTGGCGAGCCAAACCGATAAAACAATGTTGCATACTCATCGGGAGTGTGTAAGATCCTTAAACAAGGCTTAACAGGGTTTACGGACCTTGCATTGCGAAGCCAGACACTCAAAAAGGTCACAAATGAAACCTCTCTCAATCGTTTTCACTTTATCTCTCTATTTTGAAATCTCTCTAAGTATGTCAAATCTCTCCCAAATCTCTCCAAGTATGTGAAATCTCTCCCAAATATCTCTTTGTATGAGAAATCTCTCCAAGAATGTCAAATCTCTCTAAGTATGTCAAATCTCTCCTAAATCCCTCTTTGTATGAGAAATCTCTCCAAGTATGTGAAGTCTCTCCCAAATATCTCTTTGTATGAGAAATCTCTCCCAAATTGCTCCAAGTATGTGAAATCTCTCTCAAAATTTCCCGCAACTTTCTGAAGTCATTCGGGTCATTCCGACCCTTAACCGGGTAAAAACCGGCTAAAAACGGGGCAAGAACGGACAAAAAGGGCTTAAGGACCCGAAACCCTCTTAATAGGGCCGAAGCCTCTTAGGACCCGAAAGTCCTCTTAGGGACCGAAACCAAGAGGACCGAACCCGAAGGGGTGCTCTCGGGCCCGAACCTCGCTCAAAGAACCGAACCTGAAGGGTCCTCTTGCGACCGAACCTCGCACACACCCGAACCCGAAGGTACTGTTCACTTCGGTCCATTTCGCTTCTGATGCCTTTGGACCGAGCCCTTCGCTTCCTGCTTACCTTCGCTTCCTTCGCTTCACGCCTAGCATCAGGAGGACCGAACCTCGGCCTAGGACCGAGAGGCCTCGCTGGAAGTCCATTTCTTTCCGGTTTTCGAGTAGTTTTGCATTTTAGCTTCGTTTTTAATTATTTTAACGCGAGAATTTCACCCAAAACTTTATTTTGACATATAAGACCCCTTAATTATTAATTAATCACGTTTTTTAAGGATAAAACCTTATCCAAGAAGAGTGGGTGAAGTACAAGAGGTGGAGTGTTGACTTTCCTTTATTCTATGACACAAGCAACCACTCACATACCCACTCCATGTCACTATTCACCATCAGCCCATCCCTAGTCACTTCATAGTCCTTTCTCATTATTTCCAGCCATTTCCCACGTTCTTAGAGCTGGAACATCCACCCTCTCTCCTCACACTTCATTCATTCTCTCATTTTTCCACCAAGAATCACACTCCAAACTCTCTCATCTTTCTCTCTCAAATTCGAGAACTTCAAGGCATACTCCAAGACTTTTCTCCTTCATTTAGTAAGTATCATCCTCTTTCTTATGATTATTACACATCCTCCTACTCAAAATCATAGTTTGCTCACACAAACATCGTCACATTCTTGTTAGATCTTCGAATCTTCAAGTGTTCTTGAGTTGGACACTTCTATTCTTCAACACTCATCTACTGAAACTAATCAAGGTGAGTTCATACCCCTACATTTTCATGTTTTCTCAAGTTTTTATGGGGGGGGGGGGGGAATACAAGTTAAAACACCAAGAACATAACTAAAATTTTCTAACAGCTTTCATCAGAAAAGTTGGACTCCATTCACGGACTGTTTTGGACAACTTAAACATTTTTGTTTGAATAACTGTTTTAGGTGTAAGTAGTTCAAGTTCTTACCTTTAAAATGACTACTTGCATATCTCCATACGATTTTTCTACAATTTATGGTGATTTTTACAAAAATGCCTATCATTTCAAACACCAATCCGGACCAGTCTGTGATTATGGACTATTTCACCCAAGTTGGAGGTCATTAAAAATCATGATAAAAATTATGAGTAAACTAGACAAATTTTGGGAACTCTCAAAATTTACGGATTTAGTTTTCGACTTCGTATGATTTTTCTATGACTTTTCTAAAACAGCGCAGGAAGGTTAAATTTAGTTAATAGCATATAAATTTCATAACACTTTGTATTATGTTGAGCAAAGTGTATAACAATAAGTTCTAAATATTGAAAGTGTTTCCTTATTAGTTTATCATCATAAAATGAAACTTAGTCATTCATGATAAGATTATTCATTCATTTAGAACACGTATATTAAGCTATAATAAGCATAGTTTATGGATTCATAACACAAATGCGTTTTCATAAAAGAGTTCTTATACATTACAAACGTTTTGGGATAAACTATAATAGGTATGGTTTATGTTTCCATTAACACAAAAAACACATTTCAGAAGGTTTTATTCCCACAGAAAAAGGTTTTACACTCATGCACACCACACGTAAACTTGTTAACCTAAATTGTGAGACAATCTCTTCCGTACGTCCGAGTGCGGAATCTAAATTCCTGGTAGTTATAATCAGAGTCTCTTGGAGGGAGAACGTGATAGTTGTGTATAAATCTATATTGGGTTAGACACCCCACACCAGAGCTGCTTGCAACAGCTAGACCGGCAGGTCTGAGGTGACAAGTGTCATTCCAGTTTCGCGACGCCTGAGAAACGTCGTGGCAGGTTTATTCAGTCATTAGTATGATTATAGCGGCTCACATAGGTATTTAACAACATAAAGTTTACAGGGATTTTCATAAATCAAAAGGGGTTTTATGTCGATTTAAAATCACTTTTTATATCAATAATTACAGATATTATGGTATATTTTCAGTCTTGGTATTTAAGACTACACATCATTCATTTAAAACCACATTTATATCCTTAAGTATGAAAAATACTTGTTCATTTTCGGACCTGGCATTTAGGACCACATAGCTTTTATAAGGAAAATATTGGATTTTTCTTGGTAACATACATCTCTTTACAAAGATCGATTTTCAAACTCTTACTGTCAAAAGCTTATGAACTCACCAACCTTTGTGTTGACACTTTTCAAAACTACTTGTATTCTCAGGAATTCAGTGAAAACAGGAAATCAACAACATTTTGAGGATGGGACGATAAATCGTCAAACAGTTCATTTTGTATCATAATGTAATTGATTCGAATCATGTAAACATATACTTTGGTGTAACTTTTTCAATTATATTTATGATGGTTGTATTTACTTTGAGCACTATTATACTCGTTGTTGTGATACTCTACATGAAGTCCTCCACCCCCGGACGTTTCCACCATCCTTGGTTTGGGGGTGTGATAGATTGGTATCAGAGCATTGTTTATAGTGAACTCAGTATATCGAACCACATAAGATATACAAACTATAAATGCATTGGGACTAAAAGTCTCTGATTTAAAGTTTTCAAAACAATTATACTTTTAGAAATAAATAATTTCCTATTAAAAGTATACATGCATGCATACATATTAAGGTCAGCATTATTCTCGAACAAAACAAAAGTAGCGATTGTTGAATATCACAAGTAAGCTCGGGGGTGTATGATCAGTCTTGGGAATGGCATAGCCTGATCAACTATGCTAGTCCGAGGAGTGATTAGCACATGCCCAAGAATGGTTGTGATATGGCAACAAGTCTAAATACTTACCAACACTACCACAATGAGAACATTAGAACAAAACAGGAGTTTAAAATACTATAGGAGTATTTTGTAATATCATAACTTATATGAAAACTAAATAGATCCTTAATAATAGGTCTATAGTCCCTTGGTGGATACCCTAATATATTATATAACTTAGAAATCATAGACTTAGAATTTGTGGTCACTGCCTTACTTCCTTTTCCTTGTTTGGATGTAGATCTAGGGTAGGATCACTTATTCGAAGGTCTATCATATCTTGTTATATGTAATTAGTATGCACCATGTCATTATAGAAGTAACTAATAAGGATCACCCCTATAAGTAACTAATTATAGAGTTAGACACCTAGTAATTATCTCTTCCACTTCTATTCTCGCACGAACAACATAGTAAGATCCTACTTACCGGACGACCCCTACTTTCCCAATCCGAACCCGAGAAATGGTGAATGGTTATGAGGAGAATCAAAAGCGGAACCGGAGGTAATCAATCCTCCATGCATAGCAAGGGTTTCCGCGAACCGTTTCAACTACATCGAACCTGTGCCCCGTTGGGCAATCGTGATCAAGGGTTGAATGTCGATAGCAATGACAACAACCACCATGTGGAGACCAACGAGGGTACTATGACCTCAACCACGGGGGACCGACTGACAGAGCCCTCCCGGCGAAGACCCGGCAGATCATGAACACCGGGGCTTAAAGCAGGTAGACTACAACCCGAGTTCGGAAACTGCGCGCTATTACAGGCCCTACTGTCTCACGTACCCGAGACTCGAAAAGAGACTACTATTTCGGAGACCAACTCTCTGTTTAGGACCTTATCGCCACTAAGGCAGAGGCAAAAGAGTAACGGGGTAGACACACGGAATTCAAAGAGAGGAGGATTGCAACCAAGCATCAATTGACAGAGCTGCAAGGTGCATCGACTTTGCCTCAGGCATCGCAAGGGACGGATCGTCGTAAGTAGAGTTCATACCGCTCACAAGACCTTGTAAATTAGGTTCGTGAGTATGCGTTGGTGCTACTCTATTCTAGGCGTAAGCACGACACTGGGATTTAAGCGGTCATACTAAACGAGGGATCTAGTTGCTATCAAAACTTTCCCATGCACGAATGTGAGGTAAACCTACATCTAGGTCAAAAAATTTCGCTGAAACCAGAATTACTAGAATCATATTAACAAGATGGGCATAGGATATACCTAACAGACTCGAATGTCTATTTAGTCTTAGTTATATAACTAAGCATACTTCAATTGGTCATAATAAGGACCTATCTTGGGTCAAGTATAAGGGTTCACTTGGATACAGAACTACTGAAATACATGAATATACCATATAAAGAATCTCGCTATGAATTGTTTTCAAAACACCCTTAACGACCGGGTTGCGTTACAAATCGATATAAGATAAACTTAATTAGAAACTCGCGACGTATAGCCATTCTAAAAACTCATTATCATCTCACCCTTAAACATTTTGTTGAGAAGTTCCTTCTTCATAGACCTATGGGTGCGATCATACCAGCACTAATGCACCGGGTCCCATCAAAACTCCTCATCCAAGCGTGTTCGGACAAACATGATTCTAAGATGAGTAAAGCCTAACGCCCGTATGAAACCTACTCTTACCCACTGCCATAACTCAATTTCAAGAACGTTAACGGGAACACTAGGAATAGTACAGTAATGTGCAAAAATTTATATGCATAAATATAACTCGTAAGGATGCACTTAAGATAATCACTTCCACTAACGAAGTCGTTTTTCATCATGGAACAGAGCTATGTCTTCACCAAGGGGAAACCAACCAACTAGCAAGGCGCCAACCCTGCAGATAGATTCTGCTACTTTTCAGGCTGCAGTCACGGCAGCCGTGGCAGCCGTCATGGCGCAGTTCAATGCTAACAACGCTAGCAGAAATGGAAGCGGTACTGACAATACAGATTGTGGTAACAATCAGGAACACCAACGGGTGTCTGCCAGCGAAAATACCTCAGGCCACAAACCTACGAACAAGAAGAGAAAGTTTTGGAACATGAAGGAGCGCAACCAATCTCAAAAACTCGCTAAAAGACAGCAATCTGGGGTTGCTCCTACTATAATGACAGCAGTCACAAATCATGCCTCGACACTAGCCACAATGTTTGCCACTCCAGCACCGGTCAGGCAGTATATGGGAACACTTCCGAAGTGTAACAAGTGTAACTACCATCACACAGGAGCTTGCCGGATTCCACACTGTAATAACTGCAACAGGAAAGGACATATCTTCCGTTTCTGTAAGGCCCTGACCCAGCATCTCCCTTCAATCACCAGCACCAAGGTAGACCCAGTATGCTACTTATGCGGTGAAATGGGACACTTTAAGAGAGAGTGTCCAACCGAGAAGAATGACGGGGGAGCAGGAGGAGTGTGATGAACACACCAGCAGGAGCAGCAGGGAACCACATTAGGACTTTTGTAATGTTTCCAACGACAAAAACGTTTAAGTACCATATGTTTGTAATGAATTTGATATGTTTGCTAAAATATCAGTCTTTCTAAAAGTAGTTAAAACACTCTCTCGTTCAAATCAAACCAAAGACATTCATATATGACCTTAGGATCATTACCTGTAAGATGTGATGACTTTGTACATACATCAGGGTTAATTATAATCAAAATACTGAAGCCTTGAAACAAATAATTCCATCATGACTCCTATTCCATGTCTAGTAGTAGGAATTGAGTGGGGCCACCCACTCGATGATTTCACTAACATCAACTTACATACAACGTTCATATACCACTCGATCGTAGGGAAACCTGTCAGGGATCATGATATCAAGTATCATTACTGGCTATCGAAACACACCCACTACCAGTGCTAGACATTGTGGTATGAATCATCTACAGTAAATAATAACATCAAACAAATCGGAACATCCTGATAAGAAACACAAGATACTCTATCACTCTAGCGATCTCTTCTTATGAATACAACTTAACACATGTTATCTAAAAAGGTACTGTTGTCATCATCCAATTTTGATTGATATAGCCCTCATCTTTCCGATTTAACGACTACAAAAGGGCCCTTCACCTAACCCACCAAAATATCGGAACCTTTGTCTCCCATAAACACGTCCAACACGGATCTCCGGGTCATCTCTCGCTGCGAAACTCCAAAACACGCACCAAAAGGGTGTTATACTTCCCGAAACCTTATCACAAGTATTTACAGGAGACCTTCGGGAATGTCACGCATGTAGCAGGCAAGGTTCAAGCATAGAAGCTTGGGACGGATACGGTTAGTCTACCACTACTACATGTATATATCTATATTGGGTTAGACGCCCCACACCAGAGCTGCTTGCAACAGCTAGACCGGTAGGTCTGAGGTGACAAGTGTCATTCCAGTTTCGCGACGCCTGAGAAACGTCGTGGCAGGTTTATTCAGTCATTAGTATGATTATAGCGGCTCACATAGGGATTTAACAACATAAAGTTTACAGGGATTTTCATAAATCAAAAAGGGTTTTATGTCGATTTAAAATCACTTTTTATATCAATAATTACAGGTATTATGGTGTATTTTCAGTCTTGGTATTTAAGACTACACATCATTCATTTAAAACCACATTTATATCCTTAAGTATGACAAATACTTGTTCATTTTCGGACCTGACATTTAGGACCACATAGCTTTTATAAGGAAAATATTGGATTTTTCTTGGTAACATACATCTCTTTACAAAGATCGATTTTCAAACTCTTACTGTCAAAAGCTTATGAACTCACCAACCTTTGTGTTGACACTTTTCAAAACTACTTGTATTCTCAGGAATTCAGTGAAAACAGGAAATCAACAACGTTTTGAGGATGGGACGATGAATCGTCAAATAGTTCATTTTGTATCATAATGTAATTGATTCGAATCATGTAAACATATATTTTGGTGTAACTTTTTCAATTATATTTATGATGGTTGTATTTACTTTGAGCACTATTATACTCGTTGTGATACTCTACATGAAGTCCTCCACCCCCGGACGTTTCCGCCATCCTTGGTTTGGGGGTGTGACACTCTATATGTATGGTTATATAAGAAATGTTTAAAAGACTTAGGAAGGCTATCCACCCTATTTCCTTTTTGCGCTTGAGATGTGGTCTGGTGGGATATCGGGTACCGTCCGAAGGTCGTTTAAATATTAGTTATATATCATGTGTACATATATAGTCATAAAAGGTCTTTCTAGTTCATCCAATGCCCTTGGATAGCAAGGGTATACATCCATGTTCATACGTACCAGTTATATTACTAGTAAACTACCATATGGGTAGTTTAGGAAGATATTAGAACTATTATTAGAACGCGATATCACACAATGAGTCAGTTCATTCATGAGTCAATACTTGCTAGATAGAGAGAACATACATTACAGCTAGAACATTACTGTACAATTACATAATTACGTTTACATAGAGATTTTGTTATAAGCATGCCTATATTTTATAGTTATATAAGTAATGTTTAAAAGAATTAGGAAGGCTATCCACCCTATTTCCTTTTCGCGCTTGAGAATTGAGATGTGGTCTGGTGGGATATCGGGTACCGTCCGAAGGTCGTTTAAACATTAGTTATATATCATGTATACATATATGGACATAATAGTTCCTTTCATTCAGTTCAGTGCCTTTGGGTAGCAAAGGCATACGTTCATATACTTTTACATGATTACGCTTACATAAGTACATATACATGAATACGTTCACAAAATTGTGATCCACTGTATCGGAGCATGCCTTAAATGTCATGGCCCGAGTTGTAGCCAGAGTCTCTTGGAGGGAGAGCGTGAGTTTGCGTATAGATCTATACTGGATTGACTATCCTACACCTTGCTGCTAGCTACAGCCGGACCTGCAGGTCTGCGGGTGCCAAACGTCATTCCGTTTTACGACCATTCGTATGTCGTGGTTACCAGTCTATAGTATGGTGCAATTAATCACATAATACCTTAATATAAATCCGGTTTAAGGTAGTTAGTACAGCAGTAGTTCCTATAATACAACACTACAGTACTACATTTATTTTCCCTTTACATATATTTAGTGATCTTTTCACTTAAACATTTAATGTAAAAACTATATTTTGATAATGATAGTTACACTTGGAAAATTACACACTTTTACAAGAAACGAACATTTAGAACAGTTAAGTCTTGGTAGAAGACTACATTGAGAACAGTTAGGTCTTGGTAGAAGACACCCTTATTTAATAGTAGGAATCATAGGGATTTCTAGGTTTTTTCATACATTTACAGTAGTTTTACAAACATTTTTATACTTACAGTTCATTTACATTTTTCCATACTTACAGTTCCTAAAACTTACATTTTCTTACATACAAATTAAGCCACTAAAATACTTATGATCTCACCATCTTTAAAGCTGATACTCGCTTTCAAAATTACTTGTATCCTCAGGTCATCTATATACAGGTACCGATGCAAGGTTTAGAGAAGATGGAGCTCGTTCAAGACACATTTCTCATTTTGATTTATGCCTTAGTGTTTATCAAAATTTGACAAAACACAGTTGTATAATAATTATATTATTAATGTAATGGATGATGTTGTTTGTAACACCGTATATTTTCAAAATAATTTTTCGTTTTCAAAATCACATACTGTATCACATCACAAATTCAAATCCATAATCAATATTGTTTTTAAAACAAATCCCAATATCTCTACACATAATAAACTTCATCGGTGTGTGTGTACGTGTCAAGCCGTTGCCTTCCCACGGTCCTCGCTGGTACCTAAGACATCAAACATAACAACTGTAAGCATAAATGCTTAGTGAGTTCCTCAAAATACCACATACCACAAATACGCCACTCAAGGCTAAATCCGACCCTCTGGTCTAGATGTCTCAGTGGGACCCTCCAGTCCCGCAGCTCGTCGGACCCTCCGGTCCAGTCACAGCTCATTGGGCCCTCCGGCCCGGTCAGAATCGTTGGGCCCTCTGGCCCGGTCAGAATCGTTGGACCCTCTGGTCCGGTCTACACAATCATACAGCATACGTATAACACATAGCACGTAATCTCATACATAGCACATAATCTCATAATACCACTCAAGGTAACGTATAGTGAGAAGACTCACCTCATGGAAAGTCTAAGATCTCGCGTACTCGATATCTCCAAATCCCAACGACGACTCTACCTCGCCTAATCATAAAAATATCATTTAATAATCAAATACTTCCACAACTAAAACTTTACCCCTTATCATCATCCCTCAGAGGGTAAAAGACCATTTTACCCTTCCTTGACCCAAAGTCTCCATGTTGACCAAAACCCTAAAAGTCAACAAAAGTCAACCCTGTGAGTACGCGGGGCGTACTGCTTGACGTACGCGGGGCGTACATCGCCAGCCCATGGATCGGGGTCTCCACCCAGTACGCTGCGCGTATTGGGAGTTACGCCCGACGTAACCATCAGATTCTAACATACTTCATTTCTGGTCTTAATCGGTTAAGCCATTACTCCAACTTCTAGATCTGACTCTGTTTATGCGTCTAAACCCATAAAGTCGAGACCTTTAAGCCTTGGCATGGCTGTAAAGGCTCCAACACTTCTTAACATCATTCTATTCCAACTCAAGGACCTAGATCTCATGCATGGTGCAACATTCACGTCCAAGATGTCATTTTTATGAGTCTACAACTCCAAAAAACCAGAAGTATGATGGATCTAAGCTTATGGAGACCATTTGCACAAAAAGTCTCCACCTTTGGGACTAAAACCCTAGAAAATGGTACTTGAAGCATATAACATGAACCAAGTGACAAGATCCGAACTTTTTACCTGATAATGAAGCTTCAACCCTTGCAAAGCTCAGATCTACACTTGAACACCACTTCTAGCCTTCCCAACGAGTTCTTCTTCTCTTTTGATACCTTGGAATGGCACCACCAAGCTTAGAATACTCACAAAATGGCTTAAGAACGAATGCACACTCTCTTTAGGGTTTCTCTCGGAGGGATGGTGGCTGAGAAGTCCAGCCACACATTCCTTTTATAGCCATCCTAAGGAATTAGGATTTTTAGGTCTGGACCGGTTACGCCCAGCGTACCTGAGGGTGAACGCGTCCAAATGAGGCGCGCGAGTACGCGCAGCGTACACCTTGTACGCCCAGCGTACTCGCCTATCATGAAAACCCTAAAATGACAACATAACCAAAATGCAGGGCCAAATAGAAGAATACCTGGATTTCGGGCTGTTACATTGTTGCTTGTTTACTACTTTACATTGTTGTGATACTGTACATGACGTCCTCCGCCCCAGAACGTTTCCGTCGTTCTTGGTTTTGGGGTGTGACAAGCAGACTCTAGTTGGCGAATGCGGACGGTGTTAACGTCGGAGTTGGCATCAATCTCCAACACTCGATTGATAGTTGATTGATCCAGTATCGTGTTCCGAGACATCCTACGAACCATGATGGGTAGGACCCTGTCAGCAGAACCTCCCTCAGTGAGGTTGTAGAAGCTTCTGTCTCCATTGTAGGGGATAGGTTGACCCTGTTCCTGACTCCATCTATTCAAGTTTGTGGCCCACAGAGGTGTGGGTCCTTGAAATGCGGGACGGGGGTTCAGGTTTGGGTTTTGAGCAGCTGGAGGTAGGTTGTTGACTTCCAACTCTGAGTCAGAACTATCAGAAAAACACTCAGCATGGTGATCATCCAAAGGGATTGGGTGATCATCTTCTGGTTCTTCCTATAGCCATCCAGCGTTGCCTTGGTTTGGGAAGTACGGGTCGCCGTGGTGAAATCCAACCATTAAAATCTACGCGAGAAAAAGGGATATAAGAAATAACTAAATAGACGAATTGACTAATATAATTACAGTAAGACCAAATACCCCTATGGTATTTCTTTATGGTTGTGTTGGTAAGTTTTTAGACTTGTTGCCACATCACAAACATTCTTGGGCATATGCTAATCACTCCTTGGACCAGCATAGTTGATCAGGCTATGCCACTCCTAAGACCGACCATATATCCCCAGGCTTACTTGTGATATTCAACAATCGTAATACTTTTGTTCTTGTCGTTGTGACACCGATTTTAGTATGAATTCAGGCATGTATACTTACTTAAATATTTTATTATTTAAAAGTATATACTCTTAGACAGAGCATTTTAATCCTAATGTATTTATAGTTAGTATATCTTTTATGGGTTGATATACTATATTCACTATAAACAATGCTCTGATACCAATCTGTCACACCCCAAAACCAAAAACGGCGGAAACATTCAGGGGTGGAGGACGTCATGTGAAGTATCATAACAGTGTAAAGTAGTAAACAAGCAACAACATCATCCATTGCATTAAAAGTAACGTTTTAATACATGTGTGTTCTTTCATTGTAATAAGACACCAAAATATGTAATCAAAATAAAAGACGAGTCTTGTCTGTGCTCCGTCTTCTCAAAACCTGGCCATCATACCTGTCTACTGGTGACCTGAGAATACAAGTTATTTTGAAAGCGAGTATCAGCGTAAACCTAGTGAATTCATAAGTATTTAAGTGTCATTGCCTTGTTTTGGAAAGTTGTTATGAATGCCATGTAATTCTTTGAATGAAACATTTGATATAAGTATGAAAACCCTAGAAAATCTCATATTTCCTACTAGCATATGAGTAGTCTTCTACCAAGACCCGAATGTTTGAAAGTAATCTTCTACCAAGACTTGTATGTTTTGCTATAACAAATATAGTTTTCCTCTTTTTGACTACTACTATCAGTACCTAGTCTACCTCATCGTTTATGTGAATGTATCACAAAATAAAGGAATAAGAAAAATATAGCCATGTAAGTGTTATCCTTTTGTATTAGGATCAACTCGACATCGCGACTGCTGTCACACCCCCGAACCAGACGGCGGAAACATCCGAGGGCTATTGTGACTCAATTGAATACCATCACAATGATTATACATGAATCATAACATCATTCATCACCATGCATTGAAATATTACAACTGATATTGTTTACATTCAGTACATTGTTTCAAAACATTACACTTCCAAAACATAAACCGTTCGATACTAATTAAACAAACATCATGACATCACTGGGTACATTTTTCTTCGATTTACCTGTTACCTGAGAATACAAGTATTTTGGAAAAACGTCAACATATGAAATGTTGGTGAGTTCATAAGTAAGGTTTGAAAAGAAATGATTTGTATAATTTTGAAAACCACAGAAAATTCGATATTTTCTAAAAAAATGTTGTATATAAGAAAAAGTGTGAAGATTCGTAAGTATGCTTGTTGATTATTGTAAACATGAATAATTGTTAGACTTTGTATACATCACGTAGTTAAGAGTGTTGAATTCCCCAGGGAAAACCCGATGTTTTCCCAATACATCAAATTACATGGCTTATTTGGTGTTATTCCGATACGACGTAGTTTTCGATAATTCCAGGTGACATTGGATTAATTATGGGTTGTGAGTCGTTATAATCACGCATTAATGAAAATGACTAGTTTACAACTATCAAATACAAACGATCCCTTAGGCGTCGTCCGTACTACTCACTTAATCCAACCACCCTAACTTCTCATAGCCCCACAACCGAGGAGAAAAGAGGGTACAAAGCCCCCGTTATTTCCATAAGTCGTTCAAGGCTATCGTGAATGCGAAAGGCACTTGGCTCGACTCGCATTTGACTTCTCGACTTTGCTAGCAGTACCAAAGGACCCTTAGGGCCCAACAGCATAATAAAGCTATTGAAAGTCCTTTTACACGGAATTAGGTCATAGAAGGCCCAATAACATGTAAGCGTGTTCCTTTCGGGCCTAAAGATCATGTCATTGGGCTAGCTAGGCCCAACAAGCACGATTTGAAACTTTCGAGCCCAAAGATTGAATATTGACTTCTTGTAAAATTTCCGCGTGTGTATTGAAGTACCATTGTTTATTGATTTTGGATTCGTTATTGATTCGAGACCGAATCAATTCGTTTGGTAACGATATTGGTGTTGAAACTGTATTTATTATTACGTTTCGCCGGTAGACGTAGTACTCGTATTTTTATCGTAAGGGATTTTTTGTTTTAAGAATTAGAGTTTATCTTTTTACGCCCCTTCTTGGATAAAATTTACACTTCTAACCCTTTGTATATAAAAGAATTTCCATTTTTGTCCTTAAACCATTTTTCTTGACATTTTAGTATCAAAACTTGTTGGAAAGACATTTTTAGCACAAATTTACTGGATAAACAGCTTAAGTCCTTCAAAAATGAAATTTTCTCAGTTGAAACCTCCATTTTCGCAACTTTTACAATTTTGGCCCAATATGGAAAAATTTTGCATCTTTGGTCCCTTTTTAATTTGAAAAGCATTTTTGGCCCTTGAAATAGATTTAGTATACTAGAAATCCCCTGTTTTACAGAAATGTGCAGTTTCAGCCCCTCCAATTCAAAAATCTCGCAATTTGGGGCTTTATTGGGCCAAAAAGCCCATTTTAGCCCATTATGTCCAAAATTCACATTTTTAACCCTTCAAAAGTGTTGATATTCAGAAAATATATATTAGAAACTGTTTAGACTCATTTCAACATTCAGAATTTATATTTTGTCGTTTTGGGCCCCTTAGTTTTGTATTTTTGACATTTTGAGCCCAAAAATGGGTTTTAAGCCCAAAAATGTTCATATTAACCAACTAAATTATTTTTCTAGACTTGATTAGTGTGAAATGGTATAATTTATACTTATTTCATTCTTCATATTGTAGATCTCGGTTTTTAGGTTCTTTTGGCTAATATAAACATCACAATCACATAAGATCATACATATAAGCATAAAAATCACACAAGGCATACATTTACTCATAGATCTACACATTTGCTTGTATTCTCCCCCACAAAAACTTATAAAAACTGAAAAACAGGGGGTATGAAGCTCACCTTTGGGTGTGGTTTCGGTTTTTGGATGAAAATGAGAAGAAATTCGGCCTTAGTATCCTCACTTGGAAGATCTCGAACTTAGAGGGTTTCTAAGAGAGTGATCATGATTTTTACATGGGTTAGAAGGAGATTTTTGATAAAACAAGAACCTATAACATAGATCCAAACTTAATCTTACCTTAGATGAAGAATTTGTGTAAGAATCCCCTTGAATCCTTCTTAGATCTCGAAATATGGATGAGTTAAGAGAGAGTTTTCTTGAGATAAAGGAGAGTGAAATGTGTGGGTGTGTGTGTGTGCTTGGACTCGGCCGAGAGCAAGAGAGAGAGGGAGAAAAAGAGTTAGCTAGCTTGGAAGTATGGGAGTGCATGGATGTTTGAGTCTTCTTGCATGGAAGTCCCTTGAACAATTGTGAGGTGACACACACAAAGTCAACCCCTCACTCTTTTGGGCTTGGGCCGAGAATGGGGAGGGTGAGAGGAGGTTTTTGGGATTTTTGCCCTTAAGCCCATATTATAGCTAGGTTAGATAATTTTTGGCCCTAAAAAAATATAAATGTGATTTTTATGACCTATTAGGCTAAATTGGGTTAATTATGGTCCAAAATGGTTCATATAATTAATCTATTTCATTCTAGGCCCAATATGGCCCAAAATATTGAATTAAATGAAAGTGGGTCCAATTAGAGCCCATTTAAGAGTTCTAAACCCTATATGGTCAAATTGGAAGCTTATTGGTCCAATGGGCCCAATTAAGGAAGTCCTAGTCCAAAATGGACTTAAACAAGAACTTCCAGGGTTTCCAATTGCTTAATGACTATTTGAATTGCTTGCATGAGATGTTTGATTGAAATTTTTGCTGTCATAGAGTATGCATCATACATGCTCTTATGTTTTTGATTCATACTTTGGTTTAAGTGTTGGTTACAAGGCACAAAAATTTCTAATTGTGACAACTGCCGAAATGTATAACCTTGAACATCCGTAGATTGTTCATTTTCCTTTGTAGCTGGCAGCAGGTTTAAGGAATGGTTAGTCCCGTAAAGGTACCCCTAATATAAGTATCAACCGTACGCATCCGTAGATGTTCATTACCTCTGTTGCTAACAGGTGGGTGCCGGAATGGTTAGTCCCGTCTAGTTATCCTTTAGCACTAGGATAGGCAGAACAAATTTACACGTATGGTATGTACTAGTAACTCATCATATAGAATCTAGGTACAAGTATCCTTGTACGTGTATACAAGTAAATTTATCTATGTAAATGTATTCATGTAAGCATATCAATGTAGATGTATTCATGTAACATGTAATGTATAGTATAGACTCATGAATGAACTGACTCTGGTGTAATTCCTTGTAATAGGAATAATGTTTCGTATCTCCTAACTATCCCTATAATAGTTAACTGGAAGGTAATTGATCGTCCAAGAAGGTTTATACACCCTTGCTACCCAAGAGTGTGAGAACTGAATGAAGGATGAAAGCTATCATATCAATACATATGTAAGAACATAAGTGTATAGATATAGTTTTGATCAAGAAGATGAAAATGGTTTTGTAAGACATTTAAGAGTTTTGAACAATAGCTAACAATGACTTGATGTCATTTTAATAAACATTTCAAAAGTAATACATTTGATAACAAAGTATTTTTAAGATAAAAAACCATTTCATGCATCACATTTTGAAGTATGTGAAATCTGCTGGATGAAAACACAGTTATAAATCACATATAATTGATTCATTAAGATGTTGTTTTCTATTTGTATCCCCCCCCCATTAAAGCATTTAAAATCATTTAAAACATTAATTAAGGGGTATGAACTCACCTATAGAGGGTGGTTTGGATGAACTGAATGATGTAGGATTGCTAAGTGTCAAGTGAAAACTTGTACACACCCAAAGATCCTAGTTAACATATAATCACACATATATGTACCCAATTAGTCTTAAATTACTAATTGAAAATGTTAAGACATCCTAGAACATTCTATACACCTTATATAAGTGTTATAAGCCCTAAGGATTGCATCTAAGTTGTTGTAGGACAAGGCTAGTGGGTTTAGGGTTACAAAGGACCCTATTCTTGAGTTTACTCTCCAGGAACCATCACACAAGGAGTTTACGGACGTAAACCCTTGAGTTTACGGCCATAATCTCTTAATCCCTTGTTCATTTGATGTTTTGAAGCCTTACATGTTCCCTAGAAGTATTTCTACTTGATGGTTTAGTCCTTGGAAGATATTAGGGCACCTTTAAACTCCTTTGAGGAGTTCAGGGCCCTAGAACCAAATCCCTTAGAGATTACGGTTGTAATCTCTCATGGAAATGGTGTTTTTGGTGTTTTCAAGTCTCACACGCATTAGGGTACGAGTCTAGGCTAGTTTCATAATGAAAGGAAGGGACTAGGGCAGACTTTTGGCCCTTAAAGAAGGGTTTACGGTCCAAGGTGTTCTTGGGCCGTAAACTCTTTGATCTTGTTGTTTTCTTATGATTTCTTGGTTATTAGTCACATAACAAGCCCTATTATACTCTTAGATAGAAGTACTCACGATTTGGGACGAAAGGCCGAAGATCCGTGAGAGAGAATTTGGCTTTTCTCTAGTTGGAAATGGAACAAATGAATAAATATGGCTAAGGACCATATATATACCCCTGGGGTTTTGGACCGCAAACTCCATGTTTGGGTCGGAAATTTCCAAATTCTTGTAGTATGAAAGTTTATTGTTGCACAATAACCCTAAGAGCATCCCCTCTCCTGGCATCTCCTAAAGTGTTAATCATAAAATGTTCAAACTTATCCCAAATCGTCTGTAAATTAACAGTAACTGTTCTGAATTCTATTGACTTGATATGTTGTACATAATGGAAATTTCGGGTTGTCACAACAACTCTCCCCCACTTAAACTAAACTTCATCCTCGAAGTTTCTCTACGGCCAATCGCCCTGTAATCTGCTTTCAACACTCTGATGGGTAGACCTAACATCCGCTAACTACCTCGTTGGCCTTCCGCCCGGTCATTTTGACTAACATTAATCCTTGCGGATAATAATCTTGGGTCAACCCTGACCCTAAACATTCTGGGAACACAACTTACTCAACTAACAAACCTTCTGATACTCCCCGAGTACTTATGTTGAACACCCTAGGGGTTCACCCCTTTTCTTTCCTTGTGTGATTTCTGGCCTTTCCAAGGCAACGTTCCATAACCAACTACTTCCTCTGTCACTGTGAAGGTCCTATCCTTCACCAACTCCATTACCCCCCGCTACTTCCAGTACGAGTATTTACCGCCAGTGTCCACTGGACACTTCTCACTACTATAACTTAGTGTTGATCACCCTTCGATTAACTAACTGAATTCCACCATAGACTGCTTACGATCACTGCCACTGACTGAAAATCTATGTTGTCCCTTATCTGCCTTCCGGATGAACCGAGACCACCCTGGTCCCTACTGATCTATCAATATTTGGATTACCGGCTCCCACCGGTCGCTAGCCCCAACACAAACTTCTAGTCGCTCCCAGCGATTACCGAGGAAACTTAGGCTACCTAATACTGCCCCCCCTCTATTCTTCCACTCAGGTGTTACAAGCCCTGGGATCCTCGATCCCCCTAACTCGACCTTAAGGTCCTTACCAGGTCCCACATGTGCTACTAAAACTCACGGGCCTCGCCCACGGGTCCCACCCGACTACACTACTGAGCAACCATGCTCTCAGGTCTCACCTATACTGCTACTCTCATACGGGCCTCGCCCACGGGTCTCACCCAAGTACATCCTAGAGCGGCCTCTCCCAAGGTCTCACCTTTCTAGGGCTATGCAGGCAAGCTCCATACTATTCTCATCCACTACTCATTCCTGATTCCTACCTGGATCACTAGGAGGTAAGGGCCTCGCCCCAACTCCGCTAACTAGGAGATACGGGCCTCCGCCCACACTCCTCTAACTAAGCTGCTAGGAAATGCTATGGCTTACTCGTAGTCTTACAACACTTTCCATACTCACTGGCTACTGACGAAAAAATATTGCGGCTCTCCCGCCGCTCTACCATGCTGTCTCTACCACTGACTACTAACACGAAAGCATCCCATGCTAACCATTCTCAAAATCCTCATTCCAACTTTCCCGAGTCCTACAGGCGACCCTCTAACCCGAATTCCCAACCAGATACTAACCATCTTGAATACATGAACCAACTGTTGCGAAGTCTCCCAAACTCCCAATGTTGAACTCCTCAACCCATCAATCGATGTGCTACTCCTTTTCCTTCTCCGAGGTCGTGTACTCATTCTGGATCTACGTGCTCTTACCCTAGAACACTCGGAGGGTTCTCCCCTACTTTGATCCTGCTTATACCTTAATGCTCAATGCTTGAGAAGAATTCCCAATCTTCTCTGATATACCACAAACAATCTGCTGAAGAACCAAGCTTGCCATAGCTAGGGATCTAACCAATCCATCACTCAATAACACCTTTCTGAATTCAACGGGTCACTACTGAGTTCCACACAAGCATGCTATAGCTGATGCGTCCTAAGTAACTTGCTTCCATAAGGCACCACCCCCTAACTACCACTTTATTATCCAAGGTATGCAGATGGCATACAACTAAGTCACAAGCAAGTCGCTCAATTCTAAAATACTTATACCACAAACGATGGAGATCCAAAACAATATAATCATGAACAAAGAAAGCAGAAAACGGAAGACACATACCTGCAACGTCCAGCGTTGCTCGCGCCTCCAAGGTAGTCATCTGAAAATCCCTGCCTCCTACCGCAGGCGCCTCTGCTCGGCCTTGACGATCGTCTGTGATCCTCAGAGTTGTAGGGGCAGGTGCTATCACCCATCCTGCCGAAAACAAACTGGGGCACTGGGCCTTCTTGTGGCCCCGCTGACTGCAGTGGAAACATATCAAGTCTGATCCCTGTGTGGTGGTAGCAGTACAATCCCTGCTAAGATGACCAGTCCGACCGCACTTGAAGCAGCCTGAATCTCCACCATTACCACTCCTACACGCACCCTCGTGCGTCCTGCCGCACCTATCGCATCGGTCGCGGCTCTGGTAATCCCTCGATCTTGAATCTGACCCCTTGGTCCTTTTGCCCGAACCTGTGGCTACCTGAACCTCATCTGGCTTCCTCTTCCTGATCTGCTCCAAATCAATCTCTCTCTAGCTCATGCGATCATATCCTCCAACGTTTTGCAGGTGGACCTGCTCACAAACTGCCTGATGTTATCCCTCAACATCTCGTGATATCGGGCCTTCTTCATCTCCTCGTTCACGGCATACTGCGGAACAAGGAGGGCCCTATCCCTGAACTTGGCGGTGATCTCCGCCACAGTCTCAGTAGTCTGCGTCAAATTCTGAAACTCCCGTGCCAGCTGCTGCACCTCAATAATCGGCGAAAACTCAGCCCTGAACCTGGCCGAAAAATCGCTCCATGTCATCGCGTCCAACACGACATCATTACCAATGGCATGACCAACCTCCTCCCACCAATCCCTCGCTCTGTCTTTTAGAAGAAAGGAGGCAAGTCTGACCTTGTCCCCCTCGGGACACTTGCTCGTACGGAATGCGTTGGCAACATCGGCCAACCACCTGCTGCTAGCGATGGGGTCCCTAGCCCCATGATAATCTGGCGCTCCGCAAGCTCTAAACTCTCGGAATGTCATAGTATGCGCTCCCATCAAAGCCATTATTTCGGTATGAAAGGCTCCCAACCTCTCATCCAAGATCTCCAGTATACCCTCCTTGACCGTGCCAAAGATCACAGGAGTCTGATCTAAGATACTACGCATAACCTCAGCTGATATCAACTCCTGCATCCGCTCCTCGAGCTGCTCGGCCCCTGAACCCAAGCCTGATCCCTCTTCGGCGCCTGATCCGCCCACTGGTCTCTCTCGCAATGTCACCATGATGAAAACAAATCGCAAAAACTATCAGAATACTCATCACTGCTGAGGGATCATACACACACACTACAAGCTTCCCGGTCTCGTCTCGGCCTTTCTCGAATCGAGTACGGATCCTCTGCTTCTAGTAGTACGGGCCCATACTACCTTCCACATCTATCCGTACTTTCCTCGAGAACTGCTTCGACTCCACCAGGTCCCTTTTCTAATACTACTGCTCCCATGACTATCTCATCCTAGGCTCACCCTAGGGAAACCTCTGACCCCACCCAAACCAGCCCTCAGCTGCTGAAGGCCTACTTGTGATGCTAATTAGCCATCACTTGAATACCATCACATGTGACGAGGCTCAGATAATCCTTCAAGTAAAAGACTCGTCCCTATAACGGTTGGACTCAGAAAAGAGCTGCACAATAGGGCCAAATCCAGTACTCTGAGATTATTCAACCCTGATCATATGTGACGTAACGTATTCACCTGATGGCTAACTCCCATCACTCAGAATCCCACAATGCACAAAGCAAGCAACATTCAGACAAGGGAAAGTCTAACCATAACATACTCAAGCAATCATAATCTCATATCAAAAATTTGCACTATCATGCAACATAAGCTCATAAACTCAGGCATAACCTAAACAGGCTATCCTACTATTGTCTAATCAGCACTATCATGCAGCTTAAAGCACATATAACAGGCACATAAGGCATCCTTCCTGGAGCCTTAGTCCTAATCTAGCATGTTGTTCTACTAACTAGTAAACATAACATAAAGTTGCATGGGTATTTTGGGGTACTTACTTGAGTTTGGCTGATTGCATGCACCACACCCTTTTTCTTTTCAAAGTTCCTTTTCTTTCTGGATTCTTTTCGCTTTTCTAAAACTGTTTCCTTTCAAAAAAACTCTTTTCACAAAACTGTCTTTTCATTTTGAAAACTTTTAGACCAATCCCTTAGTTTGAGTTCAGGCACACCCGAGAGTATGCCCGAATCCCTCAAACCAAGGCTCTGATACCAACTTGTAACATCCCAAAAATCCTTACCAAAAATTTTTCTTTAAATCATTATCAAAGCCATAATCATAAAAACATATCATAAGTTATAACATGAATTCATGGTATTAATTTCAAAACATATTTCATTATCAGAGTAAAACATCCCATGCTGACTAATTCAATGGTGTGTGCCATCCGATCACCCCGAGCTCTTCCCTCCGCTACCAGAAGTACTTGAAACCAAAACTGAAAACGTAAGCACGGAGCTTATTGAGTTCCCCCAACCTACCACATACCTTGCATAAACACATACTACATATACTGGGCCATACCCGCTATTCCGGGCCCCGTCCGTTACAATGGCCCTGCCTGGCTTCGAGCCCCGCTCGGATACAGATCTGTTTCACTTAGGCCTCACCTGTCACTGGGCCTCGCCCGCTAACATATACTCACACATAAGCATATCACAACACATAAGCTAACATATAATAATGAATCCTGCCCTGAGGCTTTGCCTATCTTGGGCCTCGCCCTTGTCCTGCTACTGATGAGTCATGGAACCCCGTCCACGCTCCTACTGATAGTGAGATACGAGCCCACCCCATACTCACTTTTTCCCTAACTTGGGCCTCGCCCCTGTTCTCCTGCTAATGAGATGTGGAACACCGTCCACAATCTGCTATTGGTGAGATACGGGACCTCGCCCACACTCACCTCCCTACCAGGCACATACAAGTATCACACAGACAACAAGTATACTTTATCATGCAAAACATTCCTTGGGCACTCGCCCGACATCGGACCTTGGTCCTGAATATCATACTAGCAAACAGTGCCTCGGGCTAACCCCCGGTTCTTCCTACTCATAACTACATGGGCCGACATTGTGGCCTTAGACCCATTCGCACAAAAGGGAAACTCACCTGCACTGCTGAACTTGCTGATAACCCTCTTGCTGCTGACCGACAATTCTCTGAACCGCTGCTCCACTAGCTCCCCGAGCTACTAATATCAATACATATAACACTTAGATCCAAACAGAACTATAGAAGCCAACTAAGTCCATTCTTGACAAAGTCAAAGTCCTGGTCAAAGTCAACCTTCCTGACTGACCCTACTCGCCGAGTCAGCCCGTTGACTCATCGAGTCCTTATACTCAGAAACTCACCCAATACGCCTCAACTCACCGAGTCACCCTGACGACTCGTCGAATTCCACGATTTCCGAGTCCCATCCTGACCAACTTACTGAGTCCCCACTCAACTCACCAATCTAAGTCTTAACTCGGAAAGGTTAGTGCTTCACGACCTGACTCGCCGAGTCTAAGAACAGACTCGCCGAGTCCATGACAATCTTCAACAGACTCGCCGAGTTGTTCTTCCAACTCGTTGAGTCCATGCCCATCTTCATCCAACTCGCCGAGTCCACCCATGTGACTCGTCGAGTCGCTTCAGTTGTTAGGGGTGTCAAACCCAACAAATGATAGGGGTACGATATACTCCAAAATACACTGCTTTAATGTACTAAAAAGTAGTACAAGGCAAGCAGGGTCGAACCACAGAGACACGGGACAAAAGTCTATACCTCTTTGCGCAAGGTACTTTGGTCACAAAGGGGGATTTGTTTGCAAAAGTCAAATAATGAAAATAACAATCTACTTTAAAAACATGCACAAAATAAATCAGATTTGTAAACAAATTGTAAAAGTGCTTCCAGTTCTAGTTCTCAATGTTGTTGTTCGACTTGATTATGACTTTATGTAATTCATGATTGTTATTCTAAGTTGGTACTGAAAGATATTAACACACTCTAATACCTCTCGCTTGCCAAATTATCTAACCAAAACACACTCTTTGACTAGACCTAGCTTTACTAATTCAACCTAAACACGCTCTTAGATTGTCTTGAAAAACTGCATTAAGTTTTGTACAAGCTTCCCAACAATGTTCATTTCTTCTCATACACTCGGAAGTGTGAAAACATGTGATATATGTTTTACAATAAGAAAACTTATTGCTTGTTACCAATTATTAACTTAATAGAACGATTAGGTGCCCTAAAAGTTAATTAACTGCATAAAAATTCAATTCATGAAAGTGGACAATCAAACACAAATCAAATTCAAGGATTCTAGTTTAAACAAAAACATAATCACTAGAATAGAATCACAAATCAAGCATCAAATCATATGCTTCATGTCAAGCAATCAACATGTTTTGAACAAGAACTAGAAACTAGGGTTTCTTAGCCACACATGGCTAAGAACAAATCAAACAATAATAGATATGTAATTGGAATGTTTAATCCTTACAAAAATGAAATCCAAAGTGTTTGCAATGATTAGGTCCTCTCAAAAACTCCAAGAATTCTCCGAAAATCACCCAAGATCGCCCAAAACTGCTCCAAAAACCGTCTCCACCTTCAAATGACGTTCTTCTGCTCTTTTAATTAAAGTTCACGTGACATGCGTTTTTGGCATGGCCATGCCTTTTGCCCATGTGTTTTTGGCATGGCCATTTGTCTTGACCATGTGTTTTTGGCATGGCCCATGCTTTTTTCTAAAATTCCAAAAAGTCTTCATTCTTGGCTCCATCTTCAATCTAGCTTCACCACGAGTCATGTTGCTCAAATATGAGATGATAAAGGACAAACAAGACATGTGTCAGTGTGACAAGAACCACATTTCAAACGTAGTCCTTTGCTATGATGATAATGCAATAATGAATCGGGTTATATCTTCACGCTTTCCTCCATGGAATGACCGATTCATCTTCTCTGCATGCTCCAAAGCTCCAAGAATCCAAGCTCCATGCATCCATGCATCCAAGCTCCACGTTCCATGCTCCAAAATGCTTGTAAAATAAATCAAAAATAGTGAAGTGCCAGGCATTCTTAATGAAATATGCAATTGCCCTAATAATCAACTAAATGCAAGAATTACGAAGTAGAATGCTATAAAAAGACGGAAATAAACATGCAAAATAGGTGTATAAAATGCACCTTGATGGGTTTTAGGCATAAGAACAATCCTATGTGCTCATACAAACCCTAATGCTTGGATCTAGGTTTCTCTATTGTACATGCTTTGAATCCAAGACTAATAAACTTAGATGTAACATATTATAAACTGAATTAGGGTTTAGAGAATTACCTTTGATTGTTATATAGCAATAACAATCAATTCCTTGCTTGGATTTGCTTCAAAAGCTTAGTGCCTCAAGTGTTGCACCTCTAATGGAGTCACAAACACCTTATGCAACTTGGATGAAGAGGAGAAGAAGAGAGGCTGCCCAAAAACGGCTGGAAACCCTAGAGAATCAGTTGTCCACGTTTTTGGGAGCCTAAGGGTCCTTTATATACTTGTGTGAGCTGCTAGGGTTTCAGTCAAAACCCTAATGGACAGCTTAAACTCTAAGCAGCCCATAGAACCTTCTGGATAAGGCCATGGACGAAAATATGATGGGCTTCCATCATAATTTCATTCACCCCTTGATCCATTAGCATTCCTTAGCCCAATAACTCAATTATCCAATAATTACAGTCCAGTCCCCTGAATTTAATTAATCTCTTTTAGCCACAAAATTAATTATCAATTAATTATTGACTAATATTAATTAAATAATATGATTTCTCCTTTAATATATTATTCTCATAATATATTAATAAATCATATTTAAACCTTTCTCTCCATAAATCATCCTACATATTGCTATGGTGAAGGCAACCCAAAAGGACCATGCTCATAATCGGGTCAAGTACATACCAAAATAGTTATGGACTTAGACACTAATCCAACAGTCTCCCACTTGGATAAGTCTAGTAACTATTTTCCGTATGACTTCAGAACCTGATCAGCAATCGTAGCTTTCAAAAGCCGCTGTCAACTCTGATCTTATCAGATAGAGTGTCCTCTAGATAAGGGATTATATATTCCTCCATTCTCAAGATATCGTATAGACAAAAGACATGAATTTCAATCATTCTCTCTATACTGTTTCCCGACTTCCGATTTATGACGACTGACAACAGACTACAATTGAACACATCAACTTAGTCCCGGCTTGGCCAAGCGCTTAGGTGTCATCACTAAATCATCGAGAGGCCCACATATATCGCTTTTATCCCACTTTGGGTAAAAGGAATGGATAAACTTCGACTCAAACGCTCGCTTGCATTTACTGATCGAATCACACACAACAATAAGTTTTATAACACCAAGTTACTGGTGCGTTTACTTATTATCAATGTGCAACCGACCAACAAATAACAACTCACATGTCTCGGTTTCAAGAATATACAATATTATCGTCTCACTAATCACTCGTGATAAATCTATGAAGTGATCCAAGTGAGCGTGGGTTTAATCCAATACTCTAATCTTATCAAAGCACTCATGAACTCTGCAGCAAACTTGTGCTATGTCTAAACACTTCAGACAATCTACAGACAGATTCATGACAGTCTTTATTCATACCTACTCCCAACGTATGACCGACTGTGGATGTTTGAATAACCTAGTTATTATGGAAGTCAATACATGCAAATTGAAACATAACAATAATACTTAATCCTATATGGCCTCAAACTTGTGAGAGTAAATAAAACACTTCTATTTAACCACCATATTGATTACTCATTATTATCGTTTACTGTTTCAGAAAATCAACTTATTACTCAAATTACAACAATAGTTATCCCATGCATAAAGCATGCACACTATGTTTCCTATGTTCCTTACTTTGTGAAATAGATTAATTGAAAAACCTTTTCAATGATGCTCATTTCACAATTCCTTAATCCTAACTGTTAGTGTAAGAACACAAGGTTCTTGCCACTACTAGAATATGCTAGATTCTAACATTTTACGCAACGATCCTTTCGTAAAGTCATAGCACAAAAGTCACCAAGACTTGGCTAATGAAATTACAAAGTACTTTCTTAGAAATTGTTACAAGACAATTCCATAGACGTGAAGTCTCACATTCAAAGTACATTCCTTTGAACATCCTTCTTGCATAAAGTTTTCTAATCTAGACATAGACTCTCAACATTCAACTTCCAATATGGAAACATTTCCATATTTGCCAAATGACAACTCATTCTTAATAGAATCTTATCTATTCATAATAATGTCGATATGGTCCATCCAATACCATACTTCCAACTACTCACAAGCGACCAATCCTCAGCGAACTTTGGATCATCCTTTGATAGTTGTTTAATTATTTTAGTCAAAACCAATTCTAGTCCTTTTTCCCTCTTAATGCGCTATACATTTAGAAAATTTTAGAATGGTAAAATATTATAGCATTTGCAATCGATCCTATACCCGAAGCGTATGGGACACGATGCATAATGTCTTACATAAAGATATGATACTTTACCAATCTTTTGCCATAATATTTTATGTGTCATGTTCTCACAATTCGAACTATGAAGAGGGATTCCGTAATCATAATCGAATTTTAAGAACACACAATGTATCCTTTGACTGAAAAGGTTAAAATTTCTCAATCTAAGCTTTAGATTTTGAAACGAAGTATAATATTCTCTCCCTTAATTATATTAAAACAACTTTTCAACCCATGCAACTTTGCAAATTGAATCTTTGTTTTTCTATAATTAATATTGCTAACTTGCAATACTCGCCATAATAATCATACAAGCATAACACTTATGCTCCCACTATCATGATGATTATTATCATATAAGCATAACACTTATGCTCCCACTAGATTTGACATGTATTCAGAAAACAAATGAACTTTCAGAAAACAATGCCTATTGAATTTCTGAAATTCATATTTCTAATACCAGATGCTTCGATAAGCCTTTATCTAGGCTTCTTAACCTTACACACCTTTCTCTTAGATAGCTCATATGTGTGTTTAAACAATTCAGAACTTATGTTACTAAGTTCCAAATGTTCAAACTAATTGCCAAATCTCACAATTTGATCTATGGAAAGGGATGTCGTAACCATAATCGAATTTGAGAATACAATTTTCACAATTGCTATCTTCTTAAAATCTCTCTTAGTGAAAGCATTTCCTCACAGTCATTTTCATGAAGGAGGGAATCTTATGACACTTAGATTTTATGGTGTATGAGTTCCTATCCATGTGAATTTGCCAAAACCAAGGTTTGTGACAAATCCAAACTCATATGGATTGAACTTTCTTAATCTTGATTTCTTGCCTTATGGTAACACGAGTGCCCACCATGTCTTCCAAGTAGTTTAGTAACTTGTCCTTACATATCAATGTACTTTCCATCAACTAAGGCTCTAGTATGCATTCAAATGAGAACTCATAGAACTCACATACGCAATTAACTCAATTGGAATGACACAAAAACAAAATAATGTCAACACGATAGGTTGCAAACCTCAAGTCATGTGCTAGTGATGATCGATAAGGTATATTCTTGATTTGTTCTTGAAACCTTTCAAGACCATTAAGACTCCCACTGACTCCTTGACATATAAGATTCTCTTGTCAAGGAACATTTCTTGACAAATCAAATATTCAAGAGTTAGTGTAGTTCTTATCAAGACAAAACACTTCACATAATTGGTCCTAGTTGGTCTTTGTCTTATCCAAGACAGCACAACTTTTCAAATGTGCAAGAATGAGAAAACTTTTCCAAATTCCACATTTGATGAGTGTTATAAACCTACTTAAGACTTTTCACTCAATGTCACAATCTTGACTCTAAGACTTGATATTGGAACGAAGTATGATTGACTTATTGATTTAACCATTTCTACAATACTTGATTCCTCTTCTTAGACATGCAAATGCACTAAGACTCACTTAGAGGATCAATTGAGATATGGTTCTTAATCATTAAGACTTCATCATAAAACACAATAAAAGGTACTCTCCCTTCTTCTTAGAATGGAGAAACTTTTATCTTTCTGCCTTCTTGATTCTTCTTATTCGTTCTGCTATTGATTGAAACTAATTCAGTCAACTCAGAGTTATACTCAATCTTATAAGTATAACCATATTCACTAAACTTTAGTAAATCATGACGAATATCTTTGTCACTCTTGTGGTAGACTTGATCAACGCACAACCTAGTGTACTTGATCTTCCTAGTCCTTCAATTTGACACTTTGTCAAAGAATTAGTCTAGGTTTCCCAAATGTGAAAGTTTTTCATTCATCATACAATACACATTGCATGATTCCAAGTTTCTGTCCAATTGAAACTTGGGCGATGAGAAACTCTCCCTATTTGGTAAACTTTTGACATTTCCACAAATAACATAATTAAGAATCAAATCCATTTGCTAATAATAGAAACATTCAAACATCAATTTTTTTCATACATGCCATCGCAAGGATAAATAAATAAGATAAAATCAAAATTCATTTTATTGCGGAAAAAATTTTGTCCTTACAATGCAATTCAATTGAAAAACTATGTTATTTCATATTTCTTAACAATCTATTCTAACTCCAAGTAGTAGCTCAAGAATCCATTCTTCAAGTAATGCGATCGAAATCCATTTCTTCACGATTAGATTCAGCTCACTTCTTCTCTCAAGCTTCCTCTCTTTTCTTCGATCCTACAAAACATCAAAATGTAATCTTATCACATCATGTATTAAGAATCTAGAATAAGAACTCAAAAGAGTTAGATAATGGATTTTACCTGAAGCAGAGCCATACGTCTTGACTCTCCCATCTCTTAGATCTCTCAGGTAGTTAGGGCAACTTCGTTTCCAATGCCCCTTCTCTTGGCAATAAAAGCAAATGGACTCCTTTGGCACAGCACATCGGACAATCACAGACTTAGTTCTTTCTGGACTTCCAATGTTGCTAGTGTCCATTGAAGTTTGGGAGTTTGATTCACCAGACAAATTTGCTTGACCAGCACGCCAAATCATTGCTGATTCAGCAGCTATAAGCAAATATGTGAGATCAATTAGGGTCACGTCGTGGTCCATCATATAGTACTCTCTAACGAACTCACTATATGATTTAGGAAGTGACTGAAGAACCCAGTCAACAGCCAACTCACTTGAAATCTCGACACCCAACATGTTTAACCTATCAATGTGTGACTTCATCTCTAAGACGTGCGCACACATAGGTTTCCCATCTTCGTGTTTACTTGCCAAAAGGGCTTGAGTGAGCTTGAACTTTTCAAGCCTTTGAACTTGTGGGTCAGGGAGAACAATTGGAGGAGGTGGAGGAAGTGAAGCATGACTCTCATTTCCTTGATCGTATCTTGGAACGTCATCTTCATTTGGAAAGCTTGTTCCAAAGGATTTGGGAAGACCATTGTAAGATTCAGACATCTACAAAACGGGAGAAAATTCAAGTTATGTTGATTAGAATTCTTGATGCAACACCCAAATGAAACATCAAGCTAGGATCCAACACAATATTCTACAACCTAGAAAAGGGATGTTGTAATCTAGTTGCAAAATATTTGAAGGTAGGTAAATGACGATTTACCAATTTCCACCATGAAAAACAAAAAGGAAGTTTAAGTTTTAAATGAATTGAAACTCCTAGATCTTTTGAGATTCATTGAACTTTTCAATGGCATGTTTAATCTTGATTATGCCCTACTATTTGTGACTGGGATGCCGAGGATCACAAACAAGGTGTGAATAACCATACGAATCACGTGGTGCACCCAATGCTACTATCACCTAATCAATGTGCCGGTTAGCCACACACGCTCCATTGATCTATGACAAACATCGAGTCACCCTTCGCTACCAATGTCATCCCCAAATTAGTGTGCCGGTTAACCACACACGCTCCACTAACGTTTGACAGGGGTACGAAGTGTAATTCTATGGATTAGCATACAATTTCACATTTTTCCTAAAGTAACTATGATTTGGGAATTTGAAAAAGCATTTAGTTACTTTGTACTTCATTATACTTATAATGGAAGGTTTCTGTCCTATCCTACCCGTTCGGCTAACGACCCTCCACTAGTCAAGAGTGCGGTGGGTAAGAGTGGATACCCATTCAATCGCCATTTTATAGGCAATTTCCTTAAACACCCCTTATAGACCAGCTTCGTGAATGAGGCCTACTAACGGTAAGACTGACTGATTACTCATATATAATATTAGACTTTTAATGTTATATATAGTATAGGGTGTATTTTACACTTTTAAAATACTAGGTGATTTAACTTAGTAAATTATACTTTTAATTTAATTAAATGTAAACCAAAAACTTTATGGGTTTATTAAATCACCTTTAATTATACACTTTAATTAATTAACAAAACCATAAGGGTGTGATTTGAACTTTTCAAATTACTAGGGTTTTAGAATTTAACATTTCAAAATTAAACTTTTAATCAAATTTAAAATTCCAAAACTTGAGGGCAAGTTTTGAAACATTTCAGAACATTAGGGTTTAACTTATTTAAATTTCATAAACAAAAACTTTTAAGTTCAAATTTAAACTATAAAACCTAAAGGGTGCAATTGAAACTTTTTCACATCACAAAGGATCAAATAACAAATAATATAAGTTAAACAATTAATTTATTCATTATCTATATTTGACCTAATCTTATTTTAGTCATTAGATAATTACCAAATAAATGTAAATAATCTATATTTATCACATAAACAACCAATATTTAAAAGATTTGAAATTATCTATTGTTTTGGCATGGATAAACACTTAATTAAGATAAAATTCAGATTTTAACTTCATAAAACAAATTAAGCATCAAGTCCAAGTCAAAACAACAGCCAAAACCCGAAAATCCCTCTGTCTGACCCCTGGACTCGCCGAGTTCATCCACTGACTCGCCGAGTCAGGTCGGGCAGAGGCCAAAATTTCGTTTTTTCAGTAAATAAAACATATAAGCATCAAATACAACTGAAACTAATCAAGGATCTGATACCACTGATGGGTTTTAGGCATAAGAACAATCCTATGTGCTCATACAAACCCTAATGCTTGGATCTAGGTTTCTCTATTGTACATGCTTTGAATCCAAGACTAATAAACTTAGATCTAACATATTATAAACTGAATTAGGGTTTAGAGAATTACCTTTGATTGTTATATAGCAATAACAATCAATTCCTTGCTTGGATTGGCTTCAAAAGCTTAGTGCCTCAAGTGATGCACCTCTAATGGAGTCACAAACACCTTATGCAACTTGGATGAAGAGGAGAAGAAGAGAGGCTGCCCAAAAACGGCTGGAAACCCTAGAGAATCAGTTTTCCACGTTTTTGGGAGCCTAAGGGTCCTTTATGTATTGTGAGTTGCTAGGGTTTCAGTCAAAACCCTAATGGACAGCTTAAACTCTAAGCAGCCCATGGAACCTTCTGGATAAGGCCATGGACGAAAATATGATGGGCTTCCATCATAATTTCGTTCACCCCTTGATCCATTAGCATTCCTTAGCCCAATAACTCAATTATCCAATAATTACAGTCCAGTCCCCTAAATTTAATTAATCTCTTTTAGCCACAAAATTAATTATCAATTAATTCTTGACTAATATTAATTAAACAATATGATTTCTCCTTTAATATATTATTCTCATAATATATTAATAAATCATATTTAAACCTTTCTCTCCATAAATCATCCTACATATTGCTATGGTGAAGGCAACCCAAAAGGACCATGCTCATAATCGGGTCAAGTACATACCAAAATAGTTATGGACTTAGACACTAATCCAACAGTTTATCATCAGTCCTTAATCCTTACAGTGGCTTTTCGAGCCACGCAGGGGCTCCAACTCATAGATCCACTCTTCCCAAGTCTATTCCCTACGTAAAGTTGCAAACTTTACGTGAAACCAAAAGGATATGGGCTTAAAACACTCTAGGGCTAGGTTTTGTGACCAAGTGGCTTCACCAACAACTTATTGGCATAAACTTTATGGCTTTCTGGATCCTTAATAGCCTAGATCTGAGGTAGCAACCTCATATCTACTCCAAACTCGGAATAAACCTCCTCCATACTCAAAAATGCCTAAAACTCAACCATAAAATAGATCTAATGCAATAGGGTCACCTTATTACCTCAAGGGATCTGAAAAGTCACACCAACTCTGGATCTAAAGACAATCCTTGAATCACCAAAGGTGCCCTCCCTCCTTCTTCCTTCAAATCACCCAAAATGGCAAGAAATCTTGAATGTGCTAAAATGGAGGCTTAGGGTTTTGTGTTATAGATAAGAGAGGCTATACAGAACCCTAAGGGAGAGAATGAGATGTTTATATAGTGCACAAAGTCCCGGATTTAGGGTTTTCCTCTTCAGACCGGACTCGCCGAGTCCTCTTGCCGACTCGTCAAGTCGGTCACTTACTCCTCGACCCGGATCCTGCTCGGACTCGTCGAGTTCCACCCTGGACTTGACAATTTGACCCCCCTTGACTTAGGGTTTTCCTTTCCTTTCTTGGTCTTTCTGATTATGGGTGTTACAAATATCCCCCATGCAAAGATGAGTTGTCATGCTTAGAATATAAACATTTCCTTTTTTTTGTCAAATTTATGGGCCAAACATGTGGGCTAAAGAAAATGAAGATGGAGGGATGTTTGGGCCTATCCTTGGCCTTGTTCGAATTCATGAAGTTTAAGATTATTTTTCGGCCCATTGGGCCCCTTGTTAAGGTTCTCAGCCCAATGAAGCCTAATTAAAGAGTTTACGGCCCATTAGGGCAAATTGAAATCTTTTATGGCCCAACAAGGCTCATTAGAGATAAGAAGGATTTTTTAGGCCAACATGGCCCAAAATGCTAAAGTTTTAGGAATGTGGTCTATTTAGAGCCCAATTAGGGTTCATAGGCCTGAGGTGATCAAGTTGAAAGTTTATTGGTCCATTAGGCCCAATAAGAGAGTCCTAGTTCATAATGAACTTGAACCGGGATTTCTAGGGTTTTCAAACCATAGTTGAACGTATGAGGTGTATTGTATTAGGTCTTGAACCTCTTGAGAGAGTTTTGATTTCAAATGGATGATTTTGATTGATCATAGAGTGTGATTTTCACTTTGAGCACATGCCTTACAATGGATGATGTTTACATGAGAATAGAATTTCCTAGCTAAAAATGCTAGTTGTGACATAATTACTCTGAGATTATTTAATCCAACTGCAAGTGACTTAGCGTCTTACTGTCCACAAGCTACTCTATGCAAAATGTAACACCCCAAAGTTTGGAAAGCCAAGAAAAGAAAGAAAACCTCAAGTTTAGGGGAGACTCGGCGAGTCCATGGAGGGACTCGGCGAGTCCGAGCGGGATCCGGGTTGTGGTGAAAGCGACCGACTCGGCGAGTCGGCCAAGGAGACTCGACGAGTTGGGTCTGATCGAGGAAAACCCTAAATCCGGGACTTGGAGCCTATTTAAGCGTCTCATTCTCTTTCCTAGGGTTCCTTTACTGCCTTTCTACCTCAGAACACCAAACCCTAGCCGCCATATCCGTTTTTGAGCTAGATCTTGCCTTGAAGAGTGCACTAAAGCTTGGAGGAGGAAGAATGACCTTGGAGGTGCAAGAAGGGACTGTAGATCTGGGATTGAGGAGTCATTTCAGACCAATTGGAGGTAATAAGCTGTTGCTTGGACTCCCTTTGCATCTAGATCTATTCCTATGTGTGAGTTTTGGTCATTATTGGTATGATATGTAACCAATTCGAGTTGGAGGTTCAGATCTGAGGTTGCTACCTCAGATCCATGTTGGTTTTGGTCTTGAATCCCCTAAAGTATCAGCCCTTGGTATGTTGAAGAGGCATGTTTGCCATAAACCCTAGTTTAGTGTGTTTTGAGCATAGATCTCTCAATCTACACGTAAAGTTTGCCACTTTACGTGGGGAATAGGCCCTAGAAGTATAGATCTATGTGTTGGAAGCTCTATTTGGCTCGAAAAGCCACTGCATGGATTGAGGACTGAATAGACTCGGCGAGTCCTTCGAGTGGACTCGACGAGTAGCTTGAAGATGAGGAGGAACTCGACGAGTAGGATGAACAGCTCGTCGAGTCGGATGAAGTTAGGCATGGACTCGGCGAGTTGGATGAACAACTCGACGAGTTGGTTGAAGATTGTCTAGGACTCGGCGAGTCAGATCGCGAAACCCTAAACCCTTTGAGTTGAGACTCGAATCAGTGAGTCGGGTGGTGACTCAGCGAGTTGGACAGGTCAGGACTTGGAACTAGTTGGACTCGGCGAGTCATGGACTGACTCGGCGAGTCGGGTCGCGAATAAGAAAGACCCTGAGCTTATGAACTCGGCGAGTCTTTAGGAAGACTCGGCGAGTAAGGTTGACCTGGAAGGTTGACTTTAACCATAGTTGACTTAGTTGACTGTCAGATTAAGTGTTATATGTATATTGATAGCTCGGAGAGCTAGAGGAGCAGCGGTTCAGGGGATTGTCGAGTAGCAGCCAGAGGTTTATCAACAGGGCTCAGCAGTTCAGGTGAGTCTCCTTCCAGTAGGAATGGGTCTAAGGCCACAATGCCGGCCCGTTTAGCTAGCAGTAGTTTTCGGATGTTGATCTGATATAGTAGTTAGTATGTTTGATGCCTTCGTGGCTCAGACAGGATTTATGTGTTATGTGTTCCGGGCTACGGCCCGAAGTAGTATGCAGTATACGTGTGTTCATGCTAGTTGATATGTTTATGTTATGTTCTGTTCAGTTAGCCCGGACTTCGGTCCGATGCAGGGGACAAGGTCCCAGTTAGTCCGGACTTCGGTCCGATGCAGGGGGCAAGGCCCCAGTTAGCCCGGACTTCGGTCCGATGCAGGGGACAAGGTCCCAGTTAGTCCGGACTTCGGTCCGATGCAGGGGACAAGGTCCCAGTCAGTTTCCGGACTTCGGTCCGATGCAGAGGGCAAGGCCCCAGTTAGTCCGGACTTCAGTCCGATGCAGTGGGCAAGGCCCAATATGTGCTTTATATGTTTTTGTGTGGTATGTGGTAGATTGGGGGAGCTCACTAAGCTTCGTGCTTACGGTTTTTAGTTTTGGTTTCAGGTACTCGGTTTTCAAAAGAGGAGCTCGGGAAGATTGCAGAGCACACACCATAGTCAGTTAGCCTGGGAATGTTTGACTCTGATAATGATATTATGTTTTGAATTTAATACTCAAAAGTTATGTTTGACTTATGATACGTTGTTATAAATCTATTTTTAGTAATGTTTAAAAGAAATTTTTAGTCATGATTTTTGGGTTGTTACAAGTTGGTATCAGAGCCTTGGTTTGAGGGATTCGGGCGCACTCCTGAGTGTGTTTGAACTCAAACTAAGGAAGTGGTATATAGTTTTCAAAAGAAAAATCGTAGTTACAAAAGAATTTTGAGAAAAGAAAACAATTTTTAGAAAAAGCAAAAAGAGTTTTGAAAGGAGAAAAGGGTGTGGTGCATGCAATCAGCCGAGCTCAAGTAAGTACTCCCAATTTAGCCATACAAGTTATATTATGATTATCAGTATCGGTTTCAGTTTCAGTTTCAGTTCCAGCTTCAGTAGAACAGCATGCTAGAATAGGACTAAGGATCTAGGATGATGCCTTATGTGCCTGCTTTATGTGTTCAACTTTATGAGAATTGCATGCTAGTATTGAGTAGACAGCAGTAGGATAGCCTGTTTAGGTTATGCCTGGTAGCACGAACTTAGCATTGTATGCTAGTGTAGTTTCTCGTTATGAGAATAGTTTTTTTTGCCTGAGTATGTCTCCTTTATCCGAATGCTGCTTTCTTTGTGCTTTGTGGGACTCCGAGTGGTGGGATTTAGCCATTAGGTGAATACGTCACATCACATGTGAGCAGGGTTGAATAATCTCAGAGTGCTGGATTTGGCCCTACTGCGCAGCTCTCGTTTGAGTCCAACCGTTGTAGGGACGAGACTTTTACTCGAAGGATTATCCGAGCCTCATTACATGTGATGGTATTCAGGTGGTGGCTAATTGGCATAACAAGGAGGCCTTCAGCAGCTGAGGACTGGTTTGAGTAGAGTCAGAGATTCCCTAGGGCAAGCCTAGGATGAGAGTAGCAGAGATCAGTTGAAGAGTAAAGGGGACTTGGTGGAGTTGAGGTAACTCTTGAGGAAAGTACGGATAGATGTGGAAGGTAGTAGGGGCCCATACTACTGAAAGCAGAGGATCCGTATTCGATTCAAGAGGGGCCGAGGCAAAATCAAGGAACTAGTAGAGTATGCGAGAAATTCCTCAGCAGTAGTATGTAAATTGATCAGGATTTTGTTATATTTTCAGCATGGTGACGTTGCGCGAGATACCAATTAGCAGTTCAGGTGTCGAGGAGGGGTCTGGCTCGGGCTTCAGAGCCGGGCAGCTTGATGATCAGATGAGGGATTTCATTTCCGCAGAGATTACGCGCAACATCATTGATCAGACTCCAGTGATTTTCGGTTCGGTTAGAGAGGCCATTGTGGAGCTCATGGACAGTCATCTTGAGGCCTTTAAGGCCGGGTTAGTTTCAGGACAGATTGGGGCTCGTCTAGGTCCCGAATCTTATGGAGTTCAGGGATCCATCAGGGAGGGAGATCCCATTTCTAGTTCCTGCCATCAGGGGGCAGGGGTGAGTGGGGAATTCTGTCTCCAAGAGAGACCATTGCATGATTGGATAGTTGAGGAAGTTTCGCGAGCCATTCGCGAGGATCTGCCCGACATGGTCGTGAGGATCACTGATAGATTGATAGCGAGGCTTTAGGATCAGACATCTGTTGTTCAGTTAGCAGGCGTTGCCGTTGGGGTAACGCAGGAGCGAGAGTCGGGCAGGGAGTCAGAAGGGAAAAGGAAAATTGATGAGACTCAGGTAGCCACAGGTTCGGGTAAGATGCCCAAGGGTCCAGATTTGAGGACGAGGAACTATCAGAGCCGCAGTCGATGCGGGAAGTGCGGAAGGACGCACATGGGTGTGTGTAGGCGTAGAAGTGGTGGCGATGCTGGGTGTTTCAAGTGCGGCCAGATTGGTCATTTTAGCAGAGACTGTGTTGTTACCATCGCCCAGGGGCTTGATCCGTTATGTTTCCATTGCAGTCAGAGGGGCCACAAGAAGGACCACTGTCCGAGTTTGTATCCAGCAGGGCAGGTGCCAGCTCCTGCCCTTGGGACTTCGAGTACCGCCAGCAGTTGTCGAGGCCGGGCAAGGGTGCCTACGGCTCAGAGCCGAGTTTTCCGGTAGATTTCAGCAGGGATTCAAGCAGCACTGAGTAATGAAGGTACGTAACTTTTGTTTTTCTGTCAGCTTATGTCATGATTATATTGTTATGGTTCTGCATCAAATTGTGGTATAAGTGTTGTGTTATAGTGTGGCTTGCTTGTGATTATGTTATATGCCATTTGCATACCTCGGATAATTGGTTGGTAGTTAGGGGATGTGCTCTTATGGAGAAGGTTTCGGAGGATGCAGTAACTGTAGCATGGTTGAGAGAGATTTGGTTCGTTTCACTAGTTCGGAGTGGTTAGTGATTGGGATGGATTGGTTAAATTCCTACCTGGCAGGCTTGGGTTCCCTAGTAGATGTTCCGGAATGGTAGTGAAGATCAGGATCTCTTTTGAGTGTGAAGCAGCAAGGGGTAAGCATGATCGAAGTGGGGGAGAACCCTCCGAGTATTCATGGATAAGAGACACGTAGACCCAGAATGAGTGCGCAACCTCCGAGAAGAAATGGTAGTAGCACAGTGATGGATGGATTGAGAAGTTCAGAATTGGGAGTTCGAGAACTTTTCCCAGCAGCTAGTTCATGTAATCAAGATGGTTAGAAGCTGGTTGGGAATCCAGGAATGGAGGACCACCTGTCGGACGCATGAGGGTCGGAATGAGGATCCTGAGAACGGGTATCAAGAGATGTTTTCGTATTAGTAGCCAGTGTCTGAGGCGGCATGCAGGTTGCGTAGATTCGGGAGTTGGGAGGTTGGAAACTTCCCAACAATAACTTCTTGTATCCGGACTAATAGACGGTTGGTTTGGGAACCAAGCCGAAGAATTCCTCGACGAAGCGCTAAGTATATCAAGGATATAGGATGTCGAGGATGATGCAGAATTCAAAGACTGAGGGCTGGTTTGAGAAATCGGGATGAGGAATCACTAGCGGAACTAGGGATAGTCAGGATGTCCTCGGGTTAGAGTAGTAGTAGTGGTGTTGTAAGTCTGCGGGGGTAGCCGTAGCATTCACTAGTAGCCATATAGTACTAGAGAGTTGTAAGTCCGCGAGCGTAGTCGCAGCCTTTATCAGATTGGTAGGTGGCATGAGCGCGTGTTGGACGCGGGAAAGTAGTAGTACCCACCAGTTCTAGTGCAGCAGTGAGGATATGGGAATCCACGGGTTAGATTTCGGATTTCCCAAATGGTTCAGTGATGGCTAAGTCAGCAATTTTGGCTATAGAACGTTGCATCAGTTATGAGATCAGAGTAGTAGTGGACCGTTGGGGTTCGGGTATGTTAAGGGCTACCGTCAGTCTGGGAGCCATCATGATGTTAGTCGTGGAATTGATGATGTCAGGATGTGACGTATGGACCCGATCAGTTGGATCGGAAGATTGTTAGAGCCGCAGTGACAGGATAACTAGTGAAAACTAGCTCCAGAGAAAGATTTTGTTCAGAAGTCGTAGAAGCGACTAAGTGAGGAGTCCCTTGACTCCACAGTTGGGTTGGAGTTCAATGTTTCAGGCAGCTCAGTGTTTCAGCCAGTTCAGTGTTTCAGGCAGCTCAGCGTTTCAAGCAGTTTAGTGTTTCAGGCATGTTCATTATTGCAGGCAGTTCAGTGTTTGGAAGGTTCAAGGTTTTGGGTCAGTAGTGTATTTGTGTTGGAATGCAAGTGCTGACGGTATAGTTGGTTGATTTGGAAATGGCAAGTACCTCTCAGCAGGATCAGTTGAGCATTTTGCCGAGTATAAGTGATCTGTAAGGATAGTTAGGCAGGTAGCTTTTCATTCAGGAGGGAAGGCTCGAGTTAGTAGGAGATGAGTAATCAGGTGGGATAAAAGCAAGCTGGTTCCAGCAGCATCGTTTCTGTATGAGCGGCAGAATGGATAGAACAGTTATAGATAGTCGAAGTATCTTCAGGAGTCGCTGGAAGAGACTAGGAGTTTGCGATGGAGTGTAGTGACCGGTGGGAGTCCGGTAACTCAGATATCGGGAGATTGGTTAGACCAGAATAGTCTCAGTGCATCCGGTAGGCGGATGGGAGGCAGCAGGATTTTTAGTCGGAGGCTTTCTGGATCCTTAATAGCCTAGATCTGAGGTAGCAACCTCATATCTACTCCAAACTCGGAATAAACCTCCTCCATACTCAAAAATGCCTAAAACTCAACCATAAAATAGATCTAATGCAATAGGGTCACCTTATTACCTCAAGGGATCTGAAAAGTCACACCAACTCTGGATCTAAAGACAATCCTTGAATCACCAAAGGTGCCCTCCCTCCTTCTTCCTTCAAATCACCCAAAATGGCAAGAAATCTTGAATGTGCTAAAATGGAGGCTTAGGGTTTTGTGTTATAGATAAGAGAGGCTATACAGAACCCTAAGGGAGAGAATGAGATGTTTATATAGTGCACAAAGTCCCGGATTTAGGGTTTTCCTCTTCAGACCGGACTCGCCGAGTCCTCTTGCCGACTCGTCAAGTCGGTCACTTACTCCTCGACCCGGATCCTGCTCGGACTCGTCGAGTTCCACCCTGGACTTGACAATTTGACCCCCCTTGACTTAGGGTTTTCCTTTCCTTTCTTGGTCTTTCTGATTATGGGTGTTACAAATATCCCCCATGCAAAGATGAGTTGTCATGCTTAGAATATAAACATTTCCTTTTTTTTGTCAAATTTATGGGCCAAACATGTGGGCTAAAGAAAATGAAGATGGAGGGATGTTTGGGCCTATCCTTGGCCTTGTTCGAATTCATGAAGTTTAAGATTATTTTTCGGCCCATTGGGCCCCTTGTTAAGGTTCTCAGCCCAATGAAGCCTAATTAAAGAGTTTACGGCCCATTAGGGCAAATTGAAATCTTTTATGGCCCAACAAGGCTCATTAGAGATAAGAAGGATTTTTTAGGCCAACATGGCCCAAAATGCTAAAGTTTTAGGAATGTGGTCTATTTAGAGCCCAATTAGGGTTCATAGGCCTGAGGTGATCAAGTTGAAAGTTTATTGGTCCATTAGGCCCAATAAGAGAGTCCTAGTTCATAATGAACTTGAACCGGGATTTCTAGGGTTTTCAAACCATAGTTGAACGTATGAGGTGTATTGTATTAGGTCTTGAACCTCTTGAGAGAGTTTTGATTTCAAATGGATGATTTTGATTGATCATAGAGTGTGATTTTCACTTTGAGCACATGCCTTACAATGGATGATGTTTACATGAGAATAGAATTTCCTAGCTAAAAATGCTAGTTGTGACATAATTACTCTGAGATTATTTAATCCAACTGCAAGTGACTTAGCGTCTTACTGTCCACAAGCTACTCTATGCAAAATGTAACACCCCAAAGTTTGGAAAGCCAAGAAAAGAAAGAAAACCTCAAGTTTAGGGGAGACTCGGCGAGTCCATGGAGGGACTCGGCGAGTCCGAGCGGGATCCGGGTTGTGGTGAAAGCGACCGACTCGGCGAGTCGGCCAAGGAGACTCGACGAGTTGGGTCTGATCGAGGAAAACCCTAAATCCGGGACTTGGAGCCTATTTAAGCGTCTCATTCTCTTTCCTAGGGTTCCTTTACTGCCTTTCTACCTCAGAACACCAAACCCTAGCCGCCATATCCGTTTTTGAGCTAGATCTTGCCTTGAAGAGTGCACTAAAGCTTGGAGGAGGAAGAAAGACCTTGGAGGTGCAAGAAGGGACTGTAGATCTGGGATTGAGGAGTCATTTCAGACCAATTGGAGGTAATAAGCTGTTGCTTGGACTCCCTTTGCATCTAGATCTATTCTTATGTGTGAGTTTTGGTCATTATTGGTATGATATGTAACCAATTCGAGTTGGAGGTTCAGATCTGAGGTTGCTACCTCAGATCCATGTTGGTTTTGGTCTTGAATCCCCTAAAGTATCAGCCCTTGGTATGTTGAAGAGGCATGTTTGCCATAAACCCTAGTTTAGTGTGTTTTGAGCATAGATCTCTCAATCTACATGTAAAGTTTGCCACTTTACGTGGGGAATAGGCCCTAGAAGTATAGATCTATGTGTTGGAAGCTCTATTTGACTCGAAAAGCCACTGCATGGATTGAGGACTGAATAGACTCGGCGAGTCCTTCGAGTGGACTCGGCAAGTAGCTTGAAGATGAGGAGGAACTCGACGAGTAGGATGAACAGCTCGTCGAGTCGGATGAAGTTAGGCATGGACTCGGCGAGTTGGATGAACAACTCGACGAGTTGGTTGAAGATTGTCTAGGACTCGGCGAGTCTGTTCTTGGACTCGGCGAGTCAGATCGCGAAACCCTAAACCCTTTGAGTTGAGACTCGAATCAGTGAGTCGGGTGGTGACTCAGCGAGTTGGACAGGTCAGGACTTGGAACTAGTTGGACTCGGCGAGTCATGGACTGACTCGGCGAGTCGGGTCGCGAATAAGAAAGACCCTGAGCTTATGAACTCGGCGAGTCTTTAGGAAGACTCGGCGAGTAAGGTTGACCTGGAAGGTTGACTTTAACCAGAGTTGACTTAGTTGACTGTCAGATTAAGTGTTATATGTATATTGATAGCTCGGAGAGCTAGAGGAGCAGCGGTTCAGGGGATTGTCGAGTAGCAGCCAGAGGTTTATCAACAGGGCTCAACAGTTCAGGTGAGTCTCCTTCCAGTAGGAATGGGTCTAAGGCCACAATGCCGGCCCGTTTAGCTAGCAGTAGTTTTCGGATGTTGATCTGATATAGTAGTTAGTATGTTTGATGCCTTCGTGGCTCAGACATGATTTATGTGTTATGTGTTCCGGGCTACGGCCCGAAGTAGTATGCAGTATACGTGTGGTCATGCTAGTTGATATGTTTATGTTATGTTCTGTTCAGTTAGCCCGGACTTCGGTCCGATGCAGGGGACAAGGTCCCAGTTAGTCCGGACTTCGGTCCGATGCAGGGGACAAGGCCCCAGTTAGCCCGGACTTCGGTCCGATGCAGGGGACAAGGTCCCAGTTAGTCCGGACTTCGGTCCGATGCAGGGGACAAGGTCCCAGTCAGTTTCCGGACTTCGGTCCGATGCAGGGGGCAAGGCCCCAGTTAGTCCGGACTTCGGTCCGATGCAGTGGGCAAGGCCCAATATGTGCTTTATATGTTTTTGTGTGGTATGTGGTAGATTGGGGGAGCTCACTAAGCTTCGTGCTTACGGTTTTCAGTTTTGGTTTCAGGTACTCGGTTTTCAAAAGAGGAGCTCGGGAAGATTGCAGAGCACACACCATAGTCAGTTAGCCTGGGAATGTTTGACTCTGATAATGATATTATGTTTTTTATTTAATACTCAAAAGTTATGTTTGACTTATGATACGTTGTTATAAATCTATTTTTAGTAATGTTTAAAAGAAATTTTTAGTCATGATTTTTGGGTCGTTACACAAAATCCCAAATCACTGTCGCCATTTGGAATACCGGATTCCTACCCGGTTGCTAAGCCAAAGAGCAACCTCACAGTCGCTCCACGCGACTTCCAAAGAGAACTTCGACTATCGAAATCTGTCCTAACCATATTGCCACTCATGTAAGGGGTTTGAACCCAATTTGGAAAATTGGGTCATTGGTTGATTAGTTGGCCTTTGGGCCTTTCAGATTGTAAGCTTGGGTCTTAGTTTGGATAAAGCTAGGTTAGGGGTAAAATGGTCTTTTTACCCCATGCATGGAGTTATGGTTATGGATTGGAACCCAATTGTTAATTGGGCGTTGTTTTGTCATTGATAGTTCCGGGATCTGCCAACTAACAACCAAGGGTGTTTCAGTATGATTCAACAGTGCGAGGTGAGTCTTCTCACTATATCCATGGCTCGAAGGCACCAATACTGACCCATTACGTGTTATGTCGTATGTTAGTTGTCTCTGTGATAATTGTATGGAAGACCCTAGGGGGAGCCCGTGGCATTTGGATATCAGACCATAGGGTGGGGGTGAGGGGAAGCCCATAGCATTCCAGGTATAAGACCATGAGGGGAACCCATGGCATCCCAGATAAAGACCACTGGGGGAGCCCATGTCAACTATATGTATGTTGCATGTTATTTTGTGGTTGTATGTTGTATTGTATTTTGGGAAACTCACTAAGCTTTGTGCTTACGATTTTCAGTCTATGTTTCAGGTACTCCGGTTTTCAAATGGAAAGGCTCAGGATTATTGTAGAGCACACTCCACATGTTTCTGTTTTCTGTGAATTATTATGATTTGTCAATGTTTTGATAAAACTTAATTGCTCTGTTTTTATGGGAAAGCATGCATTAACGATCTATTAATCTAAAAACAAAAAAAAATTATGTCATGATTTTTAGGACGTTACGTCTAGTTCAGTTGTTGCATCTTCCAAAGGTATCAAGTTTAAAACTTGTTCATTGTTTGTTTTGGTTCTTGTTTTGGGTCCTTTTTAGGGTTTTATGACCCAAGTATGGAACTTTGTGAGTTTGATGAACTCCAGAGCTATTCTTCTATCCTTTTAGGTGTATTAGAGTGTCTTGATCCATAAAAATGAGTGCTTGGACGTCTAGATCTCTCCATGCATGAATTGTATGGTCTTTTGTATTGAGAAAGTTAGAGTTTTTGGGTTTGGGCCTTGACTAGCCTTGCAAAGGCTTAAAGTCAACAACTTTATGAGGCCTTATTTAGCTCGGATCTTTAGTTGGAATACTTGTCTTAACGAATTAAGACCAATAGGAGTGGGAAATATGAGTCTGAGGAGCACGCCGCGCATACTCCCTGCTACGTGCAACATAGAGTTGGAAACCCCCGTCGCATGCTTAGCTAGCAGTACGCCCAGCGTACGCGCTGGGTGTTGACTTTTGTTAACTTTTGAGTTTTGGGTCAAATTGTGGACTTTTGACCAAGGAGGGACAAAATGGTTTTTTACCCTTCTGAGATTTAGTTGAGAGGCTCGGTCTAGCATTAACAGGTTCTTAATATTATTTATTAATTAGAGGTATATGTGGTATATTTTAGGCGGAGTCTAGACCGACAGTTCGGGTGCGAGATTTATTTGGTTGACTGCGTGAGGTGAGTCTTCTCACTATACTTACAGTGTGGTAATTTATGTGTGGCCGGAGGGTCTTGTTCGTGTTATCGATTGGAGGGTCTTAATTGCTATATATGTGCATGTCGTCTTTGTGACTTATGATGTTATATTATTATGTGTGTGTGTGTGTGGCCGGATGGTCCGTACCGAGACGTAATATCGGAGGGTCTTTACTGAGACACATGACTGGAGGGTCCTTATTGAGATATGGTCATGAGAAGCTAATTGTTTGTGTATGTGGTATTTTGGGAAACTCACTAAGTTCCGTGCTTACAACGTTGATTTAAATGTGTTTCAGGTACATCTCAAAATCATGAGAAGGCACCGATATGATTGTACACACTCGTCTGTTAATGAGGATTTATGTGGATTCTGGGATATTATGACTTTGTTATATGATGAGATGTATTTGACATGAGTTGGGGTGTGTTTGGGATTCCTTTTTAGACTTAAAAGTCTTTTTTATAAAAGGACTTTTTGTAAAACAATTTTTTCTAAAATGATATGTTTGGCTTGACTTTTAAAACTTTTAAGAGTTAAAAGGCAAAAGTCACAAAAAGATGGAATTTCATAACTTTTGAAAAAACTTCTTTTTGTTCATGGCAAAAAGTTGTTTTAAAAGAACTTTTCCATTTGCCAAATATCTTTTAGACTTTTTTAACTTTTTGGAAAAGTTAGAAGTCAAAAAATCATTTTAAAAGAAAAGTCAAACATTTGTTTCACTTTGTATATCCTTATTTCTCTGCATTTGCATGCTGAAATAGGCAGGTGGAGCCTTTGAAATTTAGTCGAAAAACAAATGGGTTGGTGTAGACCTGACAATTTGATACACGACACGAACACGATACGATTTTTCCGTGTATGTGTTTTAGAAATTCGTGTTTCGTGTTTATTCGTGTCTGACACGTATTTCAAATTCGTGTTTCGTGTCTTACACATGTCAAACACGGATTTACCTGTTTAAACACGTATAAAAGACGATACAAATTCGTGTTGACACGTGACACGTACAAACATGTATAAACACATATATAGCCAATTTCGTAAAAGTCAATAATTCGTTTATAGCCAAGCTTAAAAAGTCATTAAAAACATGTTTATTCGTGTTTTCGTGTAACACGGCTAAAAAACGTGTCTATTCGTGTCATGTCACGTGTCACACAAATTTTTTACGTGTCGTGTTCGTGTTTGATACCCCAAACACGTTTTATAATTCGTGTCGTGTTCGTGTTTAACAAATTTGTGCCGTGTAAATTCATGTCTGACACGAATACACGACATACAGACACGGATTCCTAGGTCTAGGTTGGTGAAACCAATTCAATACCATAAACCACCAAACCACAAGGAACGGTTAACCGGCAGTATCGATGGTACCCCCTTTCCGGTTTGTGAAAACCGCAACGGTACCGTCCTCCCTAATGGCACATAGAATATTCTTTATATTTACTGTATTTCATATTTTTTTAATTGGAAATATATTTTCATTTCACATTTCACTATGGTAATATTTCTCTTTATTAATGTTTTTTATGTGTATCTTATAAAAATTGATATTTTAAAATGAAATAGGCCAAACAGTTTGAAAATTGACTCAAATTGTGTTCAAATGATTACAACCTACCTATTATATGAATATTAACGGGTCAACCCGCCCGTTTGCCACATCCAAAACGAATACAAGTCACTCATTAGTAGATGAGTGCGTAACAAAGTTTCGAACTTCACTAAGAACATGAAACTATAATTATATATATGCTTTAAAAAGCTTTCACCTTGACATATCCTTTTACACTAAAAAACTAGTTAACATCTGCAAAAGGACATCGATTAGGAGACCCCGAGCTTAAATGTTGATGATGATGTTTCACTTTGCTTCCATTTTCCACACACTTGTGTCGGTTTTCATAAGCAGTATTTGTTGCTAAAAGATCTTCAAAAGCAAGTGTTCGCATTGCCTCAATGGATATCAAACTAGGCACATCTATCTCACGTTTTCTTACACCAGAATCATCATCAACCTGTTATACATATTTAACACAAAAATGAATTCTCGTTTAAAGCAATAAAAAAAAAATCATAATTTATACCTTGTAATGTTTCTTTAGGCACTCGGATTGGTTTAGCATGTTTTTTGTTCTATCATCATGTTCATCTTCTAAGGATGTAAGGTGATGTAAGCATGTCTTTGACACAGAATCAATTTCTTTCTTCATTTCTTGATCCATCATGAGTGAATCTGCTTGTGATACAATTTATTCACCCGATTAAGTTATCGGTTCATATGTTTTATAAACAAAAAAAAAAGGATTAATTCATAAAGATTACCAATAACAGATGATTTCAAATCTGTAGCATCTGAATGGAATTTTGCATCCATTGACGCGTGTGTTGAAGCGATCTCTTCACTTCTAAGTTTGTTTACATGAAGTTTCTCACTAAACAAAAGATTAAGTTATGTGGTCAAGAACATGCAAAAATAAAGACTATTATGCCCCTTAGGGTATATGTATTTATATGATATGTAGTAATTATACCTTATAAGCAATTCTGTCTCAACTATGCTGCTCTCATTAACATGATTAATCACCAACTCTGTATTGTTCCAGTGTTGCAAGGATTTTCCAACCTTATTTGTACTGCATTAATATAAAAAAAAATAAAAAATAAAAACTAAAATCAGTGACTCAACCAAATTAGCAAAAGTTAATCAATTGATACAATAAATCTTACCAATCCTCAAAGCAATTCTCCATCATTGCTTGATTTTGAGTTGAAATAAACATGGCTTCTGTATAATGGCTTTTCGCCTTTTCTATATGTTCATTCACTTCAGTCTTTCCATCATTTGATGTCTGCAGCATGTTGGATATGTCTTGCAGCAAGATCTTGTTGTCTTGTGAACTTAAGTTGTCAAGATTTTGTGATGCCTCAGAGACCTGATAATGAAGTTGGATGACAATATATAGATTATTGTCAAGATTTAATAATCTTTTTTTTATATGACATGTATATATGAAAACAAGAAGAATTTTTCCTAGTTACCCTTGAAGTTTGTTTTGCCATCAAGTTCTTCAAGATTGTTGAAATGTTTTCGATTGCCATTTGTTCTTCTCTGGCTGCATCTTCCTGTTAAATAGGAAATAAATCATACACTGGTTAATAAACTTTAGAGTAAGTTACATTTTTGGTCCCTGAGTTTATCTGATTTTTTTGGTTTTGGACACTAAAGGAATTGGGCTGCAAAATTTGATCTTTATTTCACTATTTCATAAGCTTTTGGTTCCTTGGTTTCTCTAAGTTAATAGCCCAACTGTTAAATTTTTTGATATGTCCATTTTGCCATTGGATCAAAACTGGAAGAAAAAGTGTACTATACCTTTTATATCTGAACTCATACACTTTTCCCACAGTTGCACCATATCATACATCCTAAGTGGTATACTGTTTTTTTTTCAGTTTTGTCCAAGGGCAAAATGGTCATTTTGAAATTTTAACAACTGACCAAAATGGTTTAGAACACTTTTAAAATAGTGACCACAAATGCAACCCGATTCATTTAGAAGCGAAACTAAAAAAAATAAGCTAAAAACTCAAGGACCAAAATTGCAGTTTACTCTTTAACTTTTATTGCCTTTTTACCTTGAAATTCTTCTCAAATGCATTTAGCTGATGTGATCGAATTTTATGATTTTCTTCAAGAACTTTCATGAGTTTGGTAGCTTGATGATTCAGATTGTTGAAGAAACCAATTACTGCCCTTGAGATTTCATGTGAAGTCTCCAAACTTTTATGTAGTCCCTACACAATTAAAAAACAAAATATGAGATATAAACTATGAAAAGAGTAATAATATAATTATAAAATTTAAGAGTTAAAATAACAACACCCTTGTTGTGATGTGTTTATACCTCTTCATGTTGTTGAACAGATACAGCCAGCATTTGCTTCTGATCAGCTATAGAATTCTGAATATCACATGTGACATTTTTAGCCTCCATGACTGCATTCTCAAAGATCTGCATGAAAGAATGTTTCACATCATTGATTTGTTTCTATTAACTATTTAACCTTAAATTTTATTTAATGATTTCTTACATTTTCGATTGCCAATGTTTGATCTGATATTCTGGACTTCATATGAACCAAATCAGAAGAAGCTTCTGTTTGCAGTGTGTCAACAAGCTCCTTTAATACCTTCATGCCTGATGTGTATGTCTCTGTTATGTTCTTGATCCTTGATTCCAAAACCTCAGTTTTCTGGTTGATAAATAAATTCAGTAAATCAGAAATTGTAAAATTCAAAAATGATTTAGAAAACAATGGAACTAATTTCTTACATCATGTTTAGTATCAAGAAACACAGAAACATGTTCTTCCATGCATCTCATTTGTTTCTGCTGTTGTGAAACTGAACTCAATACAACTTTCTGCAGATCTTTTAGGCTGTGATCGAGCTCACAACCAAATGACAAAAGTAGCCCTTGGTTTTCTGCTTCTAACTTGCTCTTATAATCTATACATGAAAATTTATGTTTGGTTAGTTTTGTTATTGAGCAAATTGCAGGAAACAGCAACATACTTTACTCTATACTTTTTATACATACAACATAAAAAATATACTGTAATAATTAAAAATATGAAAAAGCAATATACCTATTTTTGAAAACAACCCAGTTATGTCTTCTGATGCATCTTGTAATTTGTTACGCAGACCTTTTGCATGTTCAACTAGACAGTTTTCTGTTTTGATGACAAGATTGAAAAATATAAAATTTTTGCATAAAAAGAAGCTAATGGATTAGTTAAAGTCAAGATTTATGTTTGACCTGAATCTAAAAGTTTGGAGATGAAAATTTCCTTTTTCTTCAACATTGACATGGCTTCCCTATGCTTTCCTTGAATATCCAGTAATGACTTGTTACTTTTTTCCAAATCTTCCTGCATGTGTCCACAGGAAATATGAGATAAAAAAAATTAAAAATTATATCCACTTGTTTGGTCATTTCATACCTTGCAATCTTTGAGATCACTTTCAAGACTCAATCTTTTTTCTTCTTCACTTTCATAGAGTTCACGATATTTATCTACTTGCTGCATTTAAATAAAAAAATTTAATTGATAAATGATTCCTCAAGTAGTGTTTGATATATTTCTCTTAGAGACAGAGGAAGGAGTAGTACCTTCTCACTGATGCTTAGATCAATCTCCAGCTGCTCAATCTTTTCACTCTTCAACTGTAAAATGATACAATGATCAACATAACAACAATATAACATTATATATGAAAAGATGAAGTAGATGAAAAAGTATGCTAATGAGATTACAATACGCATACCTTCTTTTCAGATTCATCCTGTGCATATCTTTCATGTGGAATGTATACACCATTCTTTTCCCTAGCTGCTCTAAGATCTGTTTATATTTCAATAGAATCATAACTTCTAACTATATTATGCATAAAAAAATTATGGATAATGGCAGTGTGAGTCATCAAACCTTGTTTCATTTTTTCAATTTCCAAATACATATCTTTGAGCAGCATAGCTTTAGACATCTTCTGATTTGCCTGTATCAAAATATATGAATTCAGATACGGGTAATGTATATAAAAAAGAAAATCAAGGGTATAGCTATATAGAATAAAATAATTTAAATTCTGACCTCTGGTTTGTTTTTAATGTTTTTAGCACGATGTGCATAATCTAAAGTGCTTAATGTTTCTTCTAAACAATGAGCAGATGGAGAAACCGTTGCAATGATGCAGGTTTTGGTCTTTCCACCAAGTGAGTCTCTTAACAGCCTTGTCAGCTTACTATCTCTGTACAAAGCAACATATGAGAATATGGTTTACAGAAAATTACAGAAAAACCATTATAAATCTGGTAATTTTCCCTATGGATTTTTACTAGAAGTTAACAGAAATATTATGAATGCAAACCTGTATGGAACATGACCAGAATGCTCCACAAGTGCATTAATGACACGACCTAATGTAAGCAAACTCTTGTTTATTTCTCCAGCTTCCCTTGCTCTACCCTACAATGAACAAAACATGATTTTTTGTAAATAAAAAGCAGTAAAAGAAAAACAAAAAAATTCAAGCATTGTGAAAGACAAAAGAATAAGATATAGTATCTGTTTCCTTACATCTCGGGCACCTGACCGGGAAATATTTTCTGACCCTGCCAAATCAACAAGATTAAGCTTCCCATATTTAATAAGTTCCTCACTTCCAACAGTTGCTTGTTTCACATGTACAGTTATTGTAAAAACTGAATGAGAACGACTGCTGTGTTTGTTTAACAAGGTGTCTGCTGTACGCCTTTTAGCTGCACCTCGTTCCAAGAGGGTATATATGTCATTTGCACTGTATACAGCTTCTTCTTCCAAACCTCTTACAAGAACACAGCCTTTCCCATCTTCCATCAACGAAATTGGCTTCTTTTGCCTCTCATCTAAAGATCTGGTGTTGTCTTCAGGGGCAAGAAGGTCAACTATTTCTTCATTGTAAAGCTCCAAGAAAGTAACTTTCATGCTGTAATCAGCATTTTGAGCCTCTA